>NC_133322.1:15282311-15283651 GCF_012295235.1 Primulina huaijiensis | reverse complement strand
GAACCTTGATTTAGTGTTTACAAATATATATAGCACAATAAATACTTGACCACATTTATAAGTTTTGGTATATATTATATACTTATAAGATAATAATTTATAACATAATATAAATATGATTATTTAATATATTGGAACCATTTTATTAAGTGGATTTCAATATTGTTCGTTAATGTTAACTTTATTAAAATACCAAGAGTGGATCCTTTAATCTCAACTACTTAAATTAAAATTGGAACAATTAAAATTTACCCATTAAAGATTCAAACAATTAAAATTAAAAATAAACAAAAACAAAAACAAAACAAAAAGACATTGTAGTGGACTTGTAATTACCTTAGCTTCCCTGTGGATACGATATCGGACTCACCGAATTATACTACTTGTGGACAACCTGCTCTTGGGAGTGCAACAATCAAAGTGACAACAAGTTTTTGGCGCCGTTGCCGGGAAAGTATAATTTAATTTCAAGTCTATTTAATTTTGTTTATAGTTTATTTTTCTTTATTTGAATTTTTATTGCTTTTGTGTGTTTTTATTCTTTTGCATGAGCATTATTTGGTCACGTACACTTAGTGATTGACTCATTCGAAATAACTCTTTATTTTCACAAAACATGGCGGAAGAACCCATCCAAGGAAATGAAGATGAAATTCAATCCCAACATGATCATGTAGACGAAGAACACTTAGAGATCACATGACTCCTACACGTACTAGTGCACCTTCATGTCTAGTTTTTCCCCCTGATGCATCTCATTTCAATTTTAAGCCTGGTATTATCCAACTTTTACCCAACTTTCATGGTTTAGATTCTGAAAATCCATACTAGCATTTACGAGAGTTTGAAGAAGTGTGCAATACATATAATGATCTAAATTGTAGCATGAACACCATTCGACTTAAGCTTTTTCCTTTTTCTTTAAAAGATAAAGCTAAAACTTGGCTATAAAATATTAGATCGGGATCCATTCGAATATGGGATGAATTGCAACAACAATTTTTGAAAAAGTTTTTTCCACCTCATAGAACAAATTCTTTCAAAAGGCAAATCATCACTTTCACTCAAAAACAAGGAGAAACTTTTTATCAGTGTTGGGATAGATATAAAGAATTGCTTAATCTTTGTCCACATCATGGTGTTGAAATTTGGAGAGTTGTTTCTCAATTTTATGAAGGCTTAACACCTAAAGATAGGCAAATGGTTGAATTTATGTGTAATGGAACATTTGAAGATAAAGATCCAAATGAGGCAATTGAGTATCTCGATTCATTAGCTGAAAATGCTCAAAATTGGGACACTATAGGTACAATCGAACCATCAAACAAGATTCAATCTCC
>NC_133322.1:15278643-15280224 GCF_012295235.1 Primulina huaijiensis | reverse complement strand
TGTGGAATTGGAACATAAAGCTTATTGGGCGATCAAAACTTTAAATTCAAGCATGGATGATGCCAACAAATTGCGTAAATTGCAACTTAATGAACTTGATGAACTCAGAAATGACGCGTATGAGAATTCAAGGATTTATAAAGCAAAAATCAAATCATTTCATGATAAAACAATTCTTAGAAAATCTTTTGAGATTGGTAAAAAAGTTTTGCTTTATAATTCTCGACTTCACATATTCCCAGGAAAATTACGATCAAAATGGACAGGCCCATATGTTGTAAAGCATGTGTATACTTATGGAGCTGTGAATATTGAAAATCCTAAAAATAGTGATGTTTTTAAAGTGAATGGACAAAGGCTTAAACCATTTTTGGAAAATGAAATCTTTCAACAAGATTTTATTTCCCTTTCTGATCCTTGATTTTTTTTGTGTTGCATTTAATTTTGTTTGTTTTTATTTCAGGTTTCCTTAATTTTTTTATTTTCCCGGTTAAATGGCGGATAACGGTACTCCGTGACTCTCATAGTCGGTTTAATCAGTTTCCAATAATTGCTGATACAAAAATAAAAAAATCATTTCTTTTCTTTTCAAAATGGATGAAATTCTCTCAAAAATTTGTAAATATTTTCCCTCTGTTTCTGAAAATGTTCTAAGAAAAATTTATGCAGGAAGGTGTGAAAGATTGAGATTGCTAATGCAAAAAGGAATTCCAGAAGATATTCGTCTTTTTATAGAAGCTAAGGTCCGATTAGGAGGAGAAGTTCCACAATCATTGCTCATTCGATATTTGCCTTGATTAGGAAAAAGCACTTATGCGAAAAAACGAAGAGCCAAAAGTTTAGGGGTTTGTCATAAGTGTGCAAGATGGACTTGTGACAAACGATGCAGATCTTTGGGATGTGTTTCCAATAACAGAGAAGATAAAATTGGTTTCATTAAGAATGAGCTGAGTAAGGAGTCTTTAGATAACATCTTATTGACTCTTGAGACGCTTTCTAGTGGACATGTGCATATTGAACTTCTCCGTTTATGGAAACAATTCCAAGATGAGCGTCATAGTCTTGGGAATCCGACTAAAAAAGACCATATTTGCCAATTTATAAGAAAGTTGGATGGGAAGCATATCCTCGACTCATAGAAGGCGTTGAAGCCGTTTCTAGACGTAAAACCAGAGGAAAATTGTGAGCCACAATCACACTACTGTTTATATGCATGTGTGTTATTATATTTTTTACTGTTTATTATGTTTACAACTGTGACCCATAGTTTTGTTATGATAACATATAACCCCTATAAAAACTCTCATATTTCTCTCTATTTTCGCAGACCAAAAAGAAAGTAAAAACATGGCTGGATCCTCTGCACAAACATTGAAAAATATTTGTGTATTTTGTGGGTCGGGTCCTGGAAAAAATGAAGTGTTTGTAGAAGCAGCAAATAATCTTGGAAAGATATTGGCTGAGAGAAAAATTCACTTGGTATATGGGGGAGGTAATATTGGGTTAATGGGATCTGTTTCAACATCTGCTCATCTTGGAGGCAGTCAGGTTTTGGGTATTATTCCTACAGCTTTAGCTGAA
>NC_133322.1:14925251-14972171 GCF_012295235.1 Primulina huaijiensis | reverse complement strand
AAGGAATTTCTTACTCCTAATCAATTTAATATTTTATTTTGCATTTCTAGACTAATTTGAATTGACTTGATCATTCAATAAGATTTGCTTTCTTAGATATAAATAATCTTATTAAGAAGGAAATTATTCAATATATTTTGGGAACTTATCTATAAGATAATATGCTAGCTTTGAATAGAGTTTCATTCTTATTAAACTCTTGTTCCCTTATTTATAGGTGAGGAGTATCTATGGAAATTTAGGTCAAGAAGAAATATATATATGGAGATCGAATATTGAGGGAAGTATGACGCCGCTGGAGAAGAGTCACTTACGGCTACTGGAGTTTTGCTGAACCTGAAAAATTCAGTATTGAATATTCGCATGATGAGTTTGTGTGATTGACTCACATAATCACCGTGTTGTTGTCTAGTATTGACGATACTCAAGAACAACACTGACGCAGAGTGTTGATCGAAGAGTGATTTCGTTTGGTTTTAAGCAATACATTTAGATTTTATGCATCTAGTTTTTAGTATTGGTTTATTTTAATGCATTTTAATTTTTTGGAGTGTCGATGAATTTAGTTTTGTTATTTTTCACTAGTATTGGTTTTTGTAAACGTTTACATATTTGTCTAGTGAAGTTTTGTCATCAGGCATCACACAAATATTCGTACTTGTACATAATTTAAATCAGGTATTTATTCATTAAAGTTTACGTATGTGTTAAAAATAAATTTCCGCTGCATGTTGTGCGCTCGTGTTGACAACACTAGAGCACAACACAACACTAATTTCTGATATACACAATATATGTATTTCCTGTACTTTTATTGTTCATAAAAATACAAATTTTTAAGAATTTATGTACATCAAGTAATATACGTCTGCCTCAAAAGTCTTTTTATGGAATCTATTCGGACATCCATTTTGTGCGACAAAAGTCAAGTCTATGAAACTTTAATTATTGGATTTTTTTACCAAATTTTGGAACCTTATTTCATTTCAACCCTCTAGCTTACTTTTTATACGGCAGGAATGTAACTCTCTGCTGTACCCGCACTCGAATCCTATTTTTATTTTACCTCAATATTTGAAAAAAGAGAGAATATTATGCAGATCGAATCACCCCTTTTCGATTTATTGCACGTTGTCTGAAGATGTAAACGAACTAAGTCTCTTGTGAATAATTTGGAGTTTGACTCAGTAAAAAACTTATTCGAGATCATTCGTTAAACTTATTGAACCGAGCTCAAGCTTGATTTTGAGCTCGAAAATTTTATCTATTTGTGCTCGAGTTTAAGAATATTATGCACGTAAGCTCGAGCTCGACTCTTTTATGTGGCTCAAGATCGAGCTAAGCTATTTTTTTGCAATGTCCTCATTGATACATGAGTGAAAGAAAAGAGATTAAAATATTATAAAATGATAAGCTATCCCTTTGAATTTTCATATCTTAACCGGCTTGTTGGCTAAGAATGCTCTTGTTAACGAGCTCGAAAACAAGCCCGTTTAACGAGCCGAGCTCGAACTAGACTCGTTAAATATGATAAACTACTATTAACCAATCAAGATAGAGTTATTCGCGAGCTTAGTAATTTCAAAACGAGAGTAGATCGAGCTATTCACGATCTTAATAACTTCAAAATGAGCCGAGCTCGAATCTCATGATAAATTTCAAATCGAGCTCGAGTTTAAATATATCTTAAACGAGCCGAGCTCGAACTTGATACTGTTAGGCTCGGCTCAACTTGTTTACATTCTTAATATTGCCTAACATGTGTAAGATACTTTAATATTGTGAAGATTATAATTTTGATTTTTCAGTGTTTCCCTCTTTATGATTTTGATCATTTACAATATGCCAAATTCATTGATCGACCATCTTTGTATTTTTAATTTTAGACAATTTTCTAAATGGTGTTGATGTGATTGGATATGTAAACACTCTCAAGGTCTAAATGGTTTTGGATTTTGATACAATTAACTTTAATTTTTGATAATTTTGGTCTAACTGTTGACATTGAATCCAACAATTCATCAATTTTCGATGTTACATAATCATTTTCGGTGTTACATCAGCAATATGACAAAATAGCCGAAATTTATAATTTAGCGTGTCGAAATCAAACTTTGAAAACTTAATATTACAAAACCCGAAATTGGACAAATGCCAAAACCTGAAAATAAATTATGAAAACGCCTCTATCGATGGTGGCAATAGGATATCGACGGTGGTGAGATCTCTCCCTACTTAGAATTACCCTTATGCAAGCTACAAATTTTGAATACCCAATCAAAATTAAGTTTTCCCCTCGTCTTTACTTCACTCCATCGATTGGCAATATGTGGAAACGGCATTATTGAAAATATTTGAATGTGACGTATCAAGATCATTGGACACGACACGACAAATTGTTGTGTCGTTGTGATTGATGTCGCATGATTCCATTACGCTGAACAAGTGGTTTCTTTGTAATGCTTTATTGCTACAAGAAAAGAAAAAAAAAAAGGAAGAACCTAGCAATAAATTAAATTATGTAAACTAATGAATGATTCATGTATCAAACTTCGGGCACAAAATTTCTTGCGAGACGGTCTCACAGATCAATTTCGTTGGTCGGATATTTTATTTGGGTCATCCATGAAAAAGTATTATTTTTTATTCTAATAGTATTATTTTTTATTGTGAATATCGGTGAGGTTGACCCAATTCACAGATAAAGATTCGTGAGACCGTCTCACAAGAGACTTACTCAACTTCGGGATGATAACCATTTTCGTCCCAAAAATTTTGAAGTTTTCTTGGTTCAATATACTTTGTTCCCGTGCGCCAAAATAACTCTTAAACCTACCAAATTGACATTGTAAAGTTTACCATGTTACTGAAACATTAAAAACTATCGTTATAAGTACGAGATTATTCTATGCTACACTTGGAATATATATTTCTCTTCCTATTATGGGGTAAAATGTTAGTATTCGGACCATCAACATATATGTCAAGTTTTCATAAAAATGTGAAAGACACACATGATATAATGATATTGGAATATGGGGAGAAACACTTCCGGTGTAGCATAAACTAACTCGTAAGTACGAAGTTATGAAGCCAATTTTTCCTCTAAATTGGTCGATACTGTGAGAACCTCAATTTCCAGCAGCAATGCAAGAATTTCAGCAGAAGCTAACAATTCCAATAGCAGCTATTATTTCAGAAGCTGATACTTTTCCAGCAGATAGAATCCAACAGCAAAAGAATTCGGTAGCGCGATATTCCAACAGAGAGCTACTGATTCTGCTCATGACTTGTAACTGAAATATTTAACATGAAATAAAAGCTATTAAAGGTTGTCAATTGTAGATTATGGTCATTAATTGGGAGGTTAACAGTCAGATTTTTGCCTATAAATAAACACCCTCAAATATCTGAATTGGTGTTACACAAAACTTGAGTTATTACTTGAAATTCGAGCTAAGAGAGTGCATTTTCGAGCAGAAAAATAAGTAGCGAGAACAGCAGATTTCAGACTTCAACTGAAATTCCTAGCAAATTACGGTAAGTGAGCTTATGTATAAATATCTTGAAATCAGTTTGATAATTTCTGTTTTGAAGCAAAGTATATATATTCTTGATTTATGATTTTTGAAGCACTGAAACCTAGTGAACTAATGGTAGAAATATATATTTAGAAACATTCCTGATTACTGATTACTGGCCTCACCCCTTAGAGGAGAGAACATATAGGAGACTGATATCAGTTTGGCCATGAAATTCACAAAAGTTNCCTCACCCCTTAGAGGAGAGAACATATAGGGGACTGATATCAGTTTGGCCATGAAATTCACAAAAGTGCTCAGTGCTTACTTGCTAAATTTTAAGTTATGATTCCTGTTCTGAATACTGATTCCTTAATACTGATTTATGTTCCGAAAATAAGAGTTTCTATATAATATTTGTATTACTGTTTCTGTTGAAAATGATTTTGAAAACTGGGAGTTATTCCAGTCCACACTTACTAAGTGACAACCATTGTTATGTCTGGTTTCACATTTTTGCTGTAAAACATTTGTTATTTGAGTTTATATCAGACAATGAAATATTCAGTATTATGAATAAAAAGACTGATTTTCTAAATTTTTGTACTTCTGAGGCTTGTTGTTTTCAAATGTAAATTTGAGAGCAACGCCGTTGTCGAACAACCCCGTCCATGGGGCATGACATTGAAGTGGTATCAGAGCAACCCAGGTTTCATAATCTGGGGAGGAGGAACTAGAAATAATAAGTTCTGATAGACTTCTAAAAATTAAGTTCTGTTAAACTACTAGACTTCTGAAAATAAACTATTGTAATAGAATACTGAAATGATAGACTAACTACGTACAGTTGGAAAAATCAGTAAGGGAAACAAATCAGAATACAGTAGAGCTCTGAGTGTTTCAGCAGCATGTCTTAAATGAGTAGAAAAAAAATTCAGTAGACCAAAAAACAATAGCCTCACTACCAGTAGTCTGAAACCAAAACCAGCAGATGGAAACCAGTAGATCTGAACGCAGAAGACTTGGTCAGTAGACTCGGAATGCAGCAGACTGGTTCTAACATGCAGTAGCATAATAATTGCAGTAGAGAGGGAATTCCAGCAAGCTCATGCAGTAGACCTTGCAAATTGTATGGAATTTGAGTGCTCAGAAATTACAGGAATTTTGTGATGCTTTGGTTGTATTTCCCCTCAACCTTTGGCCACTATTTATATGTGAAAATGATAACCTGAATAGGTAGTTGTTAACACTCAATAATTGTTGTTAAAGGACCTTAAATCAGCTGTTACAACTCCTCTAAACCAGCTACAGGTGTCACATTTAAATTTAAAAATTTGGAGGCTGCATGCTTGTATTTTTCCTCGGCTGTGAAGCTGGTGAACAATGGGTCAAATGACCTTTAATCTTCTTTTATTGTCTTGTTACAACTTGGACAATTCAATTTAAAAAGATGGTGATTAAATGAATATAGCACATTCAGCACATTTATTCGAAATGCATGAAATATGGCAAGGCTGAATTGAATTTTGGTTTTCACATTTTTAACAAGAAAAATTTGTTCTTAATATAACAATTTGAAATATCAAATTTTTTACTTTTTTTCCTCTCACGTAAGTATTGATGTGACGCCAAACATATCAACAATATCAAACACCATGTCAACAATATACTATATCATACATGACGACAACATCTGGCATCACATCTTGCACTAAGATGAAAATTTGACTGCTTAAAAACCAAAACCCAAGTAGACTTCATAGTTATGAGCAAAAAATATCTTAAATACAGTCTTAAAATCTTGTATAACATATTTGGTTCCATATTTGGGGCTTGGTAGATGCTACTCATATGGGTAATACCTTCATCCACTCAGTATATGACACGTGTGTTAAGTGATGAATGGTGGTAACTTATTCATACATCATTGTTGAATGAGTAACCATGATTTATCCAACCAACACATGTGTCATGTGCTGAGTGGATGATGGCACAATCTATGTGGGTAGCATGAAAAAAACTCACATTCAGACTAAAGCTGATGGTCGATTTATCAAAAGCCTGTAATAACTTGTGCAAACTTTGGTTCTTTCTTTATATTGCTTGGAATAGGACTAGGCTGTAATCAGCGAAGAATATATGTGATATTGAAGGGCTTTTTTCACAATCCGAATGAAACGTATTAGTCCTCGCTGCATATATGAAAATAGAATTGAGGATAGCCCTTGAGCACACATAACAAAAAAAATAAAGAGAGTGTGTGTCACCTTGTGTGATTCCTCTTCCAGGTTTCAATTGGTTAGATATTCTTTGATTCAACACAAAGGATTAAGATATATATTTCACAAAACACATAATCACATTGATCCACTTTTCCACAAAGCCTAGTTTGGCCATCATCGCTTCTACAAAATCCAATTCCCCACTATCATATGCCTTACTCATATCTAGTTTGAGTGCAGCATAACCTTTTTTGCTTCGCCTATGGATATGGATCCAATGAGTGGTTTCAAACCCAATAATTACGTTAGCTGTAATAAGTTGCTCCGATATGAACGCACTTTGAGTTTCATCAATAACACGTGTTATAAGTAGTCGAAGTCGATTTTTCAGAGCTCGAGAGATAATCTAATAGAATATTCTATATATACTGATTGATCTCAATTCTTTCACCATAATCAAATTTTGTACTTTGGGCATTAATGTTATAAATGCCTCGTTCCAATTGTCATAGCTTCCCCATTATTGACAATATCTAGAGTTGCTTGAGTGATATCCATTACAACGATTGGCCAGATATTTGAAAGAAGTTCGTTGTGAATCCATCGCTTCCTGGATTCTTCTCTAGGGCTAGATCGCAAAAAGCTTTCCACACGCCCGTTTCAGTAAAAAGAGCAGAGTGTTTAATTGATTCTATTACTCACCCATTCTTGGATATATTTCAAAACTGGAGCCATATCTTCAAGAAATGGTTTACTCGATGTAGCTAAGTCCTTGAAGTACCCATAAACTGTTTCTTCCACCTCCATTTGACCCCCACAAAAGTCCCAATGTGTATAAACCAGTCCCTGAATAGTATTCTTAGTTTGATGATATGTTCTTTGTCGATGCAAATAAGCTGAGTTCTTATCCGCCCGTGCTAACCACTGGTTACGACTTCTTTGTTTCCAGAACAATTCCTCTTGTGATTTCGCATTTTTCAAATTTATTTCCAAATGGAGGATTTTTTGTATCGAGTGTGGGTACACTGAATCTATCTTTAGCATATTGAGTTGATTGCGGTCATTCTTGATATTCTGTGATCGATTCTGATATCTATTCTTTTCCCATACCATTAATTCCTTGCTACATGATCACATCTTGTGATAGAGTGATGCACCCTCACCCATAGCATTCCATCCAGTATCTGCCACTTCCTCATAGTAAACTTCCTTGAGCCACATTGATTTGAATTTTAAAGGTCTCTGATGCTCTTTGTCTTCTAGGTTATTGTTTTTTCCACCATCATAAGATCGGGTGATGGTCGATGTGATATAAATCCAATATCTAAGCTCTCACAATTGGGTAGAGCATGCGACATGCAAAATAACTAGTGTATCTATCTAATCTTTCTATAATCATTATATATCGAGTTTTATTGATTTGGTGATTTTCCTAGAAAATCCGAGTCTTCTCATCCTACCCTCCTTATTGGAAGTTTTGTTCTCGAAACTTGAGTTTGCTAGATCTTCAAAAAGGTAAGGGTTTTAGGTGCGCATCTTCTCTTCCAATTACCAAATTGCTTCTCGCTCGGTAATGTTAGACCATTGTATTTTGATGTATGGAATGGTCCGACATCTTAGTACTTTGTGTTTGGTTTCCACTATCCGGATAGGGGATTCTTTATGTTTTAGTTCTTCATCCAGGTTTATTTCTACTAGAAATGGTATGACTTCAAAAATATGGTTCGGGTCATGAATGTATCTTCCTAGTTGTGAATGTGGAAGGCGTTGTGAATTCTTGACATGTCTGCAAGGCCAGTCGATAAGCTAAGGTTCTAACTTTTCGAGAATCATAAAGGGTCCGACATATCTTTGATTTAGTTTTCTGGATTTGCTGAATCAGATTACTCTCTTCATAAGTGAGACCTTCACATATGTTTTTTCACTGATTTCGAATTCTAATAGTTTTCTTTTCAAATCATCTCAGCTCTTTGTCGATCTTGTGCTGCCTTGAGTTTTTTTTCCTGATGATAGCTACTTTATCAACAGTTATGTCTTGTGATGGCTTTTTCTCTGATTTCATCCCAATGTAGAAGTGACCTACACTTTTGTCCATACAACGCTTCATAAGGAAATATTTTGATATTGTAGTAGCAGCAGTTATTATAAGTAAATTATATAAGGTGTAGATGTTCACTTTAATGCCTAATGAAGTCTGGAGTGCACGCCCTCAACATGTCCTATAGAGTTTGAATTGTCCTCTCAATTTGGCAATCTGTTTGAGGGTGATAGGTCGTGCTGAGAGTGACATTGATCTCAATAGCTTTTTGAAAACTCTTCCAAAAATGAGACACAAATCTTGGGTCTCTATTGGATAATATTTTTTCTGGAACACCATAAAATCTTACAATATTCTGTATTATAGTTCATACAGACATGTAATAATGTGCAGATTTTGTTAATCTATATACGATTACCCAAATTCCATCATGATTTTGTTTTGACTTTGGTTATCAATCTTATCACAAAGACCATGAAAATATGTTCTTATTTCCACTATGGCATTTATAGTGGTTGTAGGAGTCCTCCAGTCATTGATATTTGGCTTTGACATGTTGACATATTTGGCAGCTAGAGACAAAATCGGTAACATCTTTCATCATTTCATTCCACCAGATTGTTTTTTAAAAATCCCGATATATCAAGTTGTGTGCTTCGAAAATCAATTATTTTCAAAAATTATCGTCGTCTTGTACACACAAATGATGTTTCATCCACATAACTCTCTTTTCATCAGTTTGAAATTCTTGGGCTTTTCACTCAATTTTTTTTTAAAAGAGGAATCTTGGCCTTGTTTCAGTTTGACTGATTCTTGCAGTCATGGTTGAGCTGAAAGAAAAGCTAAGTTCACTTTTCCCATGTTATTTCGGCTTAAGGAATCAACTATCTTGTTCGCCTTGCCCGATGGTAGTTTATTGTTAAATCATAATCCTTCAAGATTTTGATCCACCTCATATTCTTCATGTTTAATTATTTTTTTGTGAACATGTATTTGAGGCTTTGGTGATCGGTAAATATTCCACATTTGGAACCATAGCAATAGTGTCTCCAGATCTTTAGCACAAATATTGTTGTGACTTATTAAAGATCACGTGTTTGTTAATTTTTGCTCATGTGGTTTTAATTGCCTTCACACTTAAGAAATTACTTGTCCATCTTGCATGAGCACACATCCAAACCATCTTTTGGTTCATCATTGTAAATAGTAAAACTTTGTCTACTTCGGGGAGTACGAGTAGAAGCGAGTTTCTTATTCAAGATCTCGAAACTTTTCTCACACCCTTCACTTCAATTGGAACTAGATTTCTTTTGCATGAGTTTGGTAAGTAGAATGGATATTGGAAAAAATCATTCAAAAAACTTTTTATAATAGCCGGCCAGTCCCAAAAATCTTCGGACTTCGGTTACAGTTTTCGACGGGACCAGTCCATGATCGCCTCTACTTTATAGGGTTACACTGATATTCACAATTAAGAGATTATGTGACCTAAAAAAGTAGCATTGTTTAGCCAAAATTTACACTTCTTGAATTTGGCGTACATTTCTTTTTCTCCGAGCTTCTGTAAAGTGAGATGAAGATGTTCTTTTGGTTTTTTCACTTGGTGAATACACAAGAATGTCATCAACGAACTTTTCTAGGAATGGCTTTAACATTTTATTCATGAGATTCATTAGAGCCGCTGGACTATTAGTTAATCCAAGTGACATTACCATGAATTCGTAAAGTCTATATCTTGTTCTGAATGGTTTTTTTGGAATGTCCTATGCCTTAAATTTTAATTGATGATAGTATGACCTTAGATCAATCTTGGAAATACCATAGCTCCTTTAGTTGATAGAAAATGTAGCGCCCTTTCCTAAGAAACTATTAAACAGACTAATAAGCATGCAAAATTTAAGCGTGATAACAATAATTAAACAGCGAAAACCAAATAACTTAATCAAATTAAAACCCAAATGAAAACAGAAAAATAATCTCAGTCTAAAATATTAATACAACCATATCGAAAACATAATCTTGCACAGAATACGATAAACCAAATAAAACCTCCACTAGATCACCATCAAAAACTCAACTGCTCTAGCCACTGCCCTGGCCGTCCAAACCGTCCAACCTAAGACATGTCCCGTGGAATGGAGTGTCTAAGATGAAAACAAAGACGTGAGCGACAATCTCTCAATACGAGAATGTACGAGTATTCAAACTAATATGATGCATGTAAAATGCAATATGTTTGGATATCAATGATGAAGTCGCGAATCTCATGCTCAGTCTAGAGGCGCCTGAGTGTGTAGCTGAAGGAAGTAGTGTAGGAAACAAATGAAATCAGATTTCATTTACAGGCTGCATCCGGACTAGTTCAGAAGATCTAAAATGAATCTTATCTGCCACATGTTAAAATCTTATTCATCTAGTTGGATTTTTCGAGATAATGTAATATGAAGTAGATTAGGTTGTACATTTAAATTCAGTGGATCCCAACATGTTGATCCCGAATTATCAATTCTTTAATAATACTTAATTAAAAACCTTTTAATCATCTTTTAGTCAGCACTTCATTCAAAATAAAGATTCTGATCATTACAAAGAATGTCGATTATCCTCGAGAGAGAGTATTTTTTCTTGATGATGATCTTAATCATTTCTTTGAAGTTGATGCACAATCTCACACTCCTATCTTTCTATTTCAGAAATAATATTGAGGCTTCCAATGGAGAGGCGCTTGTTCTTATTTTCGTTTTGTCTAACGACTCTTGGAGTTCTTCTTTTAGCTCATTGAGTTTAGATGGAGCCATTTGGCAGTGTTCCTTTGATATGTGTGCAATACCTGGTGCCAAGTTAATTTTGAATTCTACCTCGTAGTTCTAGATCATTTCAGGTAATTCTTCCGAAATTTTTTTTTTTGAAATTCTCGCACTGCTGGAATATTTTCTAGTTTGAACTCGATTCTTTCTTTTAATTCACTCATCATTGATAGATATTCTTCTTCACTAGACTTCGTAGCTTTCCAAGTCTAGAAACAGAATGAGGGATTTTTATTGCTTGACTTGCCATTTTTTTATATTATTTCTTCTTGGTTCGGAGTTTGACATTCTTACCTTTATAATCTACCATTGATGACAAAAATTTAGAAAATTTCTTAGATTTGCAGAAATGAAATATAGTGAAAACCAATACTAATGCTAAACAAGTGCTTGATCTTCAGATTTTGGATATCATCACCAACCCCAGAACGTCTTTTGCTCTTCGTCGTTCACCTTTTCCTCAGTTTTATCTCGAAAAAGATGTAAGGGAGGTGAGCGTTTTGGAAAACACTCAGCAAGTGGGTGCCGATCGATTACCACAATAACAAATTATACATATAGACATAGTTTTAAAATTTCAATACATAACTTGGATAGATTTCAAAACTTAGCTTATAGACTTGTCATATTATAACATAAATAGAATCTGACTCGAAAATCGGAACAGAACATAATAGAGAAAATCAAAACATAACAAAATAGAGAAAACAGAGAACTGATATTCATCTCGTTATACACAATCAAATTGTCCTCCATATGTTAATACTCTAAGATGTGAGGTCAGAATACAGATTTATACCCACTGATAGGGCCAAAACATAGTTTTATGCCCCTTGTGGGGGCCAGATAAATCTTAACAATTATCTTCTCATTTCCAACTCAAATCATAACAGTACATTTCAGATTCAAACTTGATAAATAGAGCTCAACAGAATTAGAACAGATGAACAGAGGCAAAGAAATCAAAGAGTAACAAATGCATAGTTCATCGATCAAATTTTAAAACAGGGCATACCATTTTAAAGTACCTCGAGTAGGTTTTGGAATGCACTGGATGTCGCCTACCTGCTGCCCGAAATGGACAAGCACATCAACTTCTTCTTTGCTTGAGAGTGGCAATATTCTTGATAATTTTTGAGAGATTTTTTAAATGAAATACCGCTAGCACCTAGTGAGGTATATACATGCTGGAGTTTGGCATGTCAAGTGTTGGTCATGACCGAAATCTTGGTGCCCAAACAGCCAACATGTGGTTAAAGTTTTATCAACAACCAAAAATCAACTCGGTGAACTTAATGACCATTTCTTATATCTTGATCATGTCCAACTCTTAGCTCATCCCCTGGATGCATTTTCAACCATATTAGGATATCATGAATGGAGCTACTCCATTCTTGAGACTCGAGTTCATGAGCTGGGGTTATTCTTCCACGAACGGCTACAC
This sequence comes from Primulina huaijiensis, assembly GCF_012295235.1. Lineage (NCBI taxonomy): Eukaryota > Viridiplantae > Streptophyta > Magnoliopsida > Lamiales > Gesneriaceae > Primulina > Primulina huaijiensis. Next base: position 14,960,139 of record NC_133322.1, on the reverse strand, counting down.
TTTGGGCATCGTAGTTTTGCATCACGTCGATTTCTTTCGAGCTAACTATTTGAGCTTTTTGACCAGAAAGTTTAAGTCTAAAGTTGGGCTTTCAATTGATAAGTTTGAGGTAAAAATATTGAGTTTTATTTCTCACATGATTTGCTTAGAAAATCTTAGTCCTGACATAATAGATTAGGTGATCTCATTTCAGCTAAGTTTATCTATGCCTAGGTGAAAATCCTATTAATGAGCTCAACATACATTAAATCTTGCGAATCAAATAGCACAAATGAATCTTAATTACCAATGTAAGGATTATTTTGTCTAACAGATATCAATAAATAATGAAAATATCAGAATAAGAGTAAAAGTAGTAAATTTTTGTTTTGTCAGAATTAAATGCTGTGCCAGATGTTACAACATCTCGGACAACATCTTCATGCAGCGGAAAATTTTTATAACACAAATTGACTTGAAATAAATCGATGGACAAAATTAAATATGCACAAGTATAAATGCTTGTGCGGTGCCTGATGGCAAAAATTAATCACTAGAAAACCAAATCGTTTACACAAAAACCTATCACTAGTGATTATAACAAAAATCAATTTTCTCAACAAGTTGAGAAAACAAACGCTCTCTAAAACACATAACCAGAATAAAAACTAAAACAAGAAAGCCAAAAAAAATGTGATTCCAAAAGGGAATCCACGAAAACGATCTTCAGCCAACTTCGTTACGGATGTTGTCTGCAGATGTTCCCAACATTCAAGGCAACACTCGAAACAGCACACTTCGAAACAGCAACGTCCTTGCAAAATATTTTCTCTGAAATCTTCAATGTGCACAAGTGCGTGTATGTGTGATCGAGAAGAGAGAGCTTCAATGATGTCCTTGGTCTCTTATTTATAGATGTAGACTTTTATCTCCACAAAGAAACCTAAACCACATGGAAGGTAAGAGTTTTAATATGAATAAACTCTTTTTAAACGTTAATACTATATCTCATCAATCTTCTATCACAAATAACAAATCTTCGAATATATTTGAATTAATGTCTCATTATCTAAGAAAGGCAAAATCATATTAAATATTTACTCAATCAAATCAACAAGGAAAAGTATATTGGGGAAATAATTTAAATCAATATATCATTTAAATCTACCATGCATCTGCATCTTTAGGACTTAGACATACCGCATTGCATTCATATTGTGATATGCTGTGTTGAAACTGTGTAGCATAATTTTCTGATGCACTTACAATTCTTAGTTTTAAAACATCTCAGACAACATCCAATAATGATTAAACAGAACACATGCTGAGAGATTTCCTAAGATTGGAGAACCTCTCAAAATCTAATGCTTTGGTAAATATGTCGGCCAGTTGGTTATTTGTATCAACAAACTCCATTCGAATCAATCCTTTTTCTACAAGATCTCGAATAAAATGATGTCATATGTCAATGTGCTTTGTTCGAGAGTGTTGTACTGGATTTTTTGAAATGTTAATCGCACTAGAGTTGTCACAGTACATAACTAAGGGTTCACTCTTTAATCCATAATCTTTGATCATTTGATTCATCCACAAAAGTTTAGTGCAACCACTTCCAACTGCCACATATTTAGATTCAGCAGTTGAAAGTGACACAGTTCTGTTTTCTACTATGCCATGAGTTCAAATTATTTCCAAGATAAAAATATCCTCCAGAAGTACTCTTTCTATCATCTAAATCTCCAGCCCAATCAGCATCTGAGAACCCTACTAGTTTAGAGTTGGTTTCACGTGTATACCATAATCCTAAGTCAATGGTTCCGGCTATGTATCGTAAGATACGTTTTACGGCTTTTAAGTGAGAAATCTTAGGATTAGATTGGTATCTAGCACACAAACAAACACTAAACATTAAGTCAGGTCGGTTAGCAGTCAAGTACAAGAGACTTCCTATGATGCTGCGATATAGGGTGTTGTCAACATTTTCGGCAGCATCGTCTTTGGATAATTTTTCATTTGAGCCCATAGGTATCTTCATGTGCTTGGTGTTCTCATTAGCAAATTTCTTTATCAGATTTTTGGCGTACTTACTTTGGCACAAGAAGATGCCATCATGCGTTTGTTTGATTTGTAAGCCAAGAAAGAAGTGTAATTCACCAACCATACTCATTTCAAATGTAGTAGACATGCATTCAACAAAATCATTTGCATGCTTTTGAGATGAAGACCCGAAAGTAATATCATCAACATAGATTTGGCAAATAAGGATATCACCTTTGGATTTTTGAATAAACAGAGTCTTATCTACCTCACCTCTTTTGAATCCGATTTCGAGTAGGTGTTCAGTCAGTCTGCCATACCAAGCACGGGGTGCTTGCTTCAAGCCATAGAGAGCCTTTTTCAACTTGTACACATGATCAAGATTATGTGGATCTTCGAATCCTTTAGGCTGTATAACATATACTTCTTCACACAAGATACCATTTAGAAATGCACTTTTAACATCCATTTGAAACAGTTTGATTTTCATAAGGCATGCAATGACTAGCAAAAGTCGGATTGACTCAATACGGGCAACAGGTGCAAAGGTCTCATCAAAATCAACCCCTTCAACATGTGTGTACGCTTGAGCGACCAACCTTGCTTTGTTTCGAATGATGTTCCTCGAATCATCAGTTTTATTTTTAAATGGATTTGTCCCAATTATATTCCCATGGTCAGGAGGTGAAATCAAAGTCCAAACATCATTTCGAACAAATTGCTCAAGCTCATCATGCATTGCATTAATCCAAAATTCATCTTTTAAGGCTTCATCAACATTTTTAGGTTCGAAATTGGATACAAAACATGAAAATCTAACCTGTGAATATGTAGAGCTCATGCATATGAGTCCAGCCATTTTTCGGTAATCAACTTTTTCTTTCTCATGGGTTTGAACGTTTTCTTGCATATGTCCAATTATTTGAGATGATGGATGGTTCCTCTGAATTTTTCTTGGAATGTTCGGTCCATCATCTACTGCCTCATCATCGCTGTGATCATCTTCTTGTGAGTTAGTGTCTTCATTTTCACATGTTGTGCGACAACATCTGTATTTCCCAGTGGCATTTGATTCTCCAGAAGGTCTTCAACTTCATCTTCAGCAGTTTTCTTCCTGAGATCTGCACAATCATCAAAAACAACATTAATAGATTCCATAATAGTTCTAGTTCTTAAGTTAAACATTCAATAAGCACGACTATTAGTGGCATAACCCAAAAATAAACACTTGTCACTCTTTGAATCGAACTTAGCAAGTTGATCTCTGTCATTCAAGATGTAACACACACAGCCAAAAACATAAAAATATTTAAGGTTAGGCTTTCTTCCCATGATTATTTCATAAGAAGTCATGGTTGATCCACTTCTTAAATAGACCCTATTCGAAATATGGCAGGCTGTATTAAGGGCTTCTGCCCAAAAACGCTTTGAAATATTTTTTGAAGCTAGCATCACCTTTGCCATTTCTTGCAAAATTCTGTTCTTACGTTCGGCCATGCCATTTTGTTGTGGTGTTTTTGGTGCCGAAAATTCGTGTGAAATACCTTTCCTGCTACAGAAGGATGAAAATGAAATGTTTTCAAATTCTTTACCGTGATCAGTTCTGATCTTCTTACCTTCAAGTTGTGGAAGTTAGTGATTCTTTTGATCAAATTTGTGAATACATCGAAGGTATCTGATTTCTCTCTAATAAATCTAACCCATGAAAAACTTGAGAAATCATCAACGCATACAAGGGAATATTTCTTACTTCCGAGGCTTTCAACTTCCATAGGACTCATAAGATCCATGTGTAGTAATTCCAGACAGCGTGTTGTCCCAGATGTTGGCAACACTAGGTGCGACACGTGAGTCTGCTTTCCTTTTTGACAATCTCCGCACACATATGGTATTCCAGATGAAAGATTAGGCATACCTCGTACTGCATCGTACTTACTTAAGTTCTTCAAGGTTTTGAAATTTGCATGTCCGAGTTTTTGATGCCACAGGTCAAGTTCGGTGATTTGCACATGTTTGCATGAAAGGTCTTCACCTATTTGGTAGCAATTGTCTGAGGACCTTGTACCTGTCATAATGCATTTGTTAGCTTCATTGAAAACTTCACAGTTATGTTTATCAAACTTAACAAGTAGATTATCATCACACAATTTGCTTATGCTTATAAGATTCGAATTTAATCCTTCAACATGAATCACATTGTGGAGCTTAGGTAGTCCTTCAACATTCAAAGTGCCCTTCCTGACAATTTTTCCTTTAGCTCCCCCTCCATAGGTCACTCTACCACCTCTTTGATCAACATAATCGATGAGATATTCTCGTGATCCTGTCATATGGTGTGAGCTTCCACTATCAAAGTACCAATGACCTGCAGTGTTAGTTTTCAGTGAAGTATAAACAACATTACAGTGAGTTTTTACCTTCGGGACCCAAATTTGTCTTACTGTAGATCGATGATAGGAGGTGTTGCGGGAAATGTTGTGCAACATTCGGGGCAACATCCGACTCGCCTTTTGATTCATGCGGTCTTCCCTGAGTTTAAAACAATATGGCCTGATATGTCCAGCCCTAAAACAGTAATGGCAAACATACCTGCGTTTTCTTTTATTAGGAGTATGTGTAGCATGTTGTCTTTTCGGTGAAGAGCTTTTAGTTGAAGATGTAGTTTGTGGCAGTGTGAATGTTTCAGTTTTTCCTTTCACAAAGACAGGAGATTTTGATGATTCACCAATTTCAAACACACTGTCTTTGAAACCTAAGCCTTTCTTGTCATCTCTTCCCATCAAAAGTATGGACTCAAGTTTAGACGTGCTCGAGTTGAACTTTGTCAATGTTTCCGTCGCTATTTGAAGCTCATCCTTGATCTTGCCCATCTCTAAGTCCTTTTTGCTCAGAATTACTTCAAGTTTGGCAACAACGGCTTTTAGTTTGGTGTTTTCTTTCATGAGAGTTGAGTTAAGCTTGTTTCTTTTGGTCCAATCGGCATACAACTCCTCATAAAGCTTTTGGACACTCTCAAGAGTGATTTCTTCACCATCATCATCCAAGTCATCATATGCATTGGGGTTTTCAGAAGTTGCAGATTTTAAGCAGACTGAATTTTTGCAGATGTTGCGACCAGGTGTGGCAACACCTAGGGCAAGACCTAAAGGGTTCACTTGTAGGCAGTGTTTTTCTGTCAGCAGTGCAGTAAAGGAGGTGTGATTATCTTCATCATTAGATTTCTCCTCCTCATCAGATTCTTCATCGCTTAAGGACACATTATATCCTTTATTTTTCCGCAATCTATTAGCACATTCATTGGCATAGTGTCCAAAGCCCTTGCACTCTCTACACTGCACCAAATCATACCTCTTTGAATTGTATTGTCCCTTGCCTGCATTCTTTGGTTGAAATTGTTGCTTGGCTGGGAATTTTTGTGGTCTTTCAGGTGCAGGAAGACTTGGAAATTTCTAGGGTTGTGCATCCTTCTTTTTATCTCTGATTCTCTTCAGGTAATCTCCGAATTTCTTTGTGATAAAGGATATAGAGTCCTCACAAAGATCTGATTCATTAACTTCCTGAGATATTTGAAGAAGATCATCATAAGAGTCATTCGAGACTTGGAATGCAATTGTCTTCCCCTTATCTTTCTTCTGCATGTCCGTGTTCATCTCGAAAGTGCGGAGTGAGCTGATAAGATCTTCCAAAGCCATCTGAGAAGTGTCCTTGGCCTCATCTATTGCACAGATTTTTATGTTAAATCTTTCAGGCAGAGAGCGAAGGACCTTGCTGACTAAACGCTCATTTGAGATAGGATCTCCAACACTGAACGCCTCATTAGCAATTTACCGTAGGCGACGATCATAATCTAGTATATTTTCAGATTCTTCCATTTTCATCATCTCGAATTTGGAAGTGAGCATCCTTAATCTGGTTCGCCGCACACTTTCAGAACCTTCACAGTGTCTTTGGAGGATATCCCATGCACTTTTAGCAGACGTATAGTTTGTGATCAAGCTGAACATGTTCATGTCAACCGACGTGAATATAACATTTAAGGCCTTTGAGTTGTAGTTCGAGTTTTGCACCTCATCAGCAATCCAGTCAGTTTCAGGTTTTTGCAGGATGTCACCATCTTGATCTGTCACACTTGGTGAAGTCCATCCATTGATGACACGCTGCCATTCCCGTTCATCTATGGATTTTATGTAGTATCTGATTTTGACCTGGCTGTAATTTGTACCATCTAGGACCGGTGGTCGAAGTGCTGCGTTTGCTAGTGATGTGTCCATTCAAATAATTCTGTCAAACAAAACACAAACCAGAATCAGCACTTAGTATGTCAAGAGTTAGCTCTGATACCACTTGTAAGGATTATTTTGTCCGACAGATATCAATAAATAATGAAAATATCAGAATAAGAGTAAAAGTAGTAAATTTTTGTTTTGTCAGAATTAAATGTTGTGCCAGATGTTACAACATCTCGGACAACATCTTCATGCAGCGGAAACTTTTTATAACAAAAATTGACTTGAAATAAATCGATGGACAAAATTAAATATGCACAAGTATAAATACTTGTACGGTGCCTTATGGCAAAAATTAATCACTAGAAAACCAAATCGTTTACACAAAAACCTATCATTAATGATTATAACAAAAATCAATTTTCTCAACAAGTTGAGAAAACAAACGCTTTCTAAAACACATAACCAGAATAAAAACTAAAACAAGAAAGCAAAAAAAAAAAACGTGATGCCAAAAGGGAATCCACGAAAACGATCTTCAGCCAACTTCGTTGCGGATGTTGTCTGCAGATATTCCCAACATTCAAGGCAACACTCGAAACAGCACACTTCGAAACAGCAACGTCCTTGCAGAATATTTTCTCTGAAATCTTCAATGTGCACAAGTGCGTGTATGTGTGATCGAGAAGAGAGAGCTTCAATGATGTCCTTGGTCTCTTATTTATAGATGTAGACTCTTATCTCCACAAGGAAACCTAAACCACAAGGAAGGTAAGAGTTTTAATAGGAATAAACTCTTTTTAAACATTAATACTATATCTCATTAATCTTCTATCACAAATAATAAATCTTCGAATATATTTGAATTAATGTCTCATTATCTAAAAAAGGCAAAATCATATTAAATATTTACTCAATCAAATCAACAAGGAAAAGTATATTGGAGAAATAATTTATATCAATATATCATTTAAACTTGGAAATATTATTTTCCTTCAACCAAATATACTAATGTCCGTCTTAAATGAACTTAGATATTCAAATCGTCGAATATCTTAAATGCTTCGATGATTTCCTCCTTAAACACTTGAAACTCAAGCGTCAAAATTCTTGAAAATTGGATGTGAGACTCTGTTTTTCTGCACAAATCTGACTTTTGGAGAGTTCTTATGGTAGAACATGGAACGTTCATCGGCTCGCTACCAAATATAGTACTTGTGCATTTAATGTTCTCTTACACATTCAGTGGGTTTGCTAAATATAGCTTCAACGGAGTCTGCACAACCGTAGTTAGAACGACTATCATAAGACAAACTATTATGTTCTAACTATCTATTTATTTAATATTCTCTCACTGGTAGAATTTCTTTGATTTACTTCACATATTCAATGAAATCATAGGTAGATAATTTTCGAAATAGACGCACCTGAATTAATAGGGTACCATTTTATTTCGCAATAATACCGAAGTCGTATCCAAGAAATTAACGAAGTCTTTGGCCGGTTCAACGAGGGAAAATTGGTACGGAATTAGACCGATGCCGAAGTAAAACAACGTCTTCTACGTTATTGATTTCGTAAAATGCAGAAGTGATAGTTTTTATATAACTGCATAGTTTTACATTGAATGGCGAAATAAATGTGTGGTATTCACTATAAATTGATTTTGAATTAAAATACAAATATTAGTTGAATACATCAAATTTTAATAGAATATGAATTTGAACAAACTATTAAAAATCACAGAATTGATGATTTATGTATTATCAAATAAGAAAAGGGCATTATATTTTACAAAACATTAGTCAAGAATTTTAAAATTATGTTTTTTTAACATGACAAATTACAAAATGAGTTGTTTTGGGGAAAAAACATATTTTGACCGTTGACTTTTTAAAACAGGAAAAATGATTTTGGTTGGATTTATAAATAATTTCCCCGAAGTCTTAGTTTGGAACAGGGTTCACTCCCATAAAGTTTTAGCTATTAAATTAACTATTGAAAAAATTGATTGCAAACTTACATATTTTTTCTTTAATTATTAGTTAACGTTCAAAGTCAAAATAAATAAATACATATATAGATATAATTATTATTGAAAATATTTGAATCCATTTGAATCTACTTGAATTATTTTATTTTTTTATTTTTTATGATGATGATAAAACCCACAACCGCTACTCTTCGTTGTACACTGAGTAAACTCTTGAATTAGTGCATTAGGGTGCAAGCCACGCAAGTCAGATAATCCGCAAACTAGACAAATCATGTGCGACAGACTCGTCCGAGAAGGTGTTGATATGGAGAATCGAACTCTTGACTATTAGTCAAGCGTTGACCTACTCTACCAACTCGGACACCCCTTAGAGGCATTGTTATTAGGGAAAATTAGGATTTTACTCTTGTAAATTGGAATGTTTTAGATTTTTGTTATGTAACTTGTCTAAATTTGTTTTCATCCAATAACTTGGATTTGTTATACGTTTTAATCTTTTTTTATATACCCAAAACCACTAAATCCAATGAGTATGTTCCAAATAAGAAATATTTGTTGGAAATACAGTGATTTCGGACAAAAAAAGACCCAAACAAAAACATTCATGTTACCAGATGAAAATAAAATTTCAAAAAATTATTTTACTAAAATCCAAAACAAATCAATTTACAAAACCAAAATTCTAATTTTCCCTTATTATTATACACATTGATATACATGGTATAAAATACACCTACAATTGATAAGAATATTAGGATTAAAAAATTATTAAAAATTATGTATAAATTTTAAGATTACTTAGCCGAGGATTCCGTATAGGGATGCAAAAATAGGGGTATATTATATTGAAATTTTAATTTTATAATTGTTAAATTAATTTGCCGACTTTGGTGAATCTTCTACTTCCGTGGGAAGTTATTCTGTGGATTAAAAATATTGGCAAGTGGAATCAAGAAAAAATACATTAAATTCAACTTCAATAATGCCCAAAATCCTCCTTTTCGTCTTTTTTTTTAAAGAGTAATGCTATATGTACAACCAAATTCTTACAACACAAAAAAATTCAATACAAAAATTTCATTTATCAAATCTCACGATAAATTCAATACAAAATCTCACTAAATAATAACAAAATCTCAAGATATAATAGCAAAATATCACGATATTATTGTTGTAAATATCGTTGTACGATCTTTTGGTTGTACATATAGCATTATTCTTTTTAAAAACGCACGCCCAATTGATAAGCCTATTTAATTAGTTGCTATTTGATAATTTCAAAACGATACTTAATAGTTGGTTTCACAAAAATAATTGAGACGTATATTTGAGTTATTGTACAATTTAGAATATGAGGTTGTTCTATTACTACCGATCATGGACGTTGTTGATAAAACGACAAACAACCAACCTTGCGATAATCGTATTCTTAACCGAAATATCAAGTATATCTAATTTAACATTTGACGAAATATGTATAAATAAGATAGCTGAGTTAATTATTCATCATTGAATTTCAATCAAAGTGACAAGTACAATAATGTTTGACCATATCAATGTTATTATGTGTTTGATTTTTTATTTTATTATTTTGTTAATTAAAATAATAATAATGTTGCATAGCAAAAAATTAGATTTGGTTGGTCTGCTTCTCTCGGTTTGAGGGCTTTGAAAGGAATTCCTTTCTTGATGCTAACAGACAAGATCCGTTCGTTTTTTTTTCTCTGATAGATGGTCAGAAGTTCATCTGAGTTCGAATCCTATTTAGAGATCCACTAGAGATCATAATTTGTTGAAGAAACAACAAGATCTTTCTTTTGTCTAGTGTAATCAACAAAATTGAATTGTAGATATGAGATTGCAAGGTTAAAAAGCTTGAGAAGGAATAATACCGCATAAGGAGTTTTCACAACTAAGAATAGATTATTATTTAAACTAAGAGAATTTTGAATTCTTTGCCTGCTTGCCTTCATCCGCTTGTTCATTGAAGTTCGATAGAGTTGAAGTGCAGAAATATGCCGATTATCTATTATGTGGTGTCATTCCTAGTATATGAATGAAACTATTTTGGTCATATAGTCAGTAGCTCAGTAGCTTCAGTCTTCTACTACTAGTCTAATTGGTAATTCCATTTTGCTTCAGTCTCTTATTCATTCGTATCAGAAGCTTGGGGGATCGGAATTTTTTTAACACTCTTGCTTCAATCCCACCGAATTGAGACCCCTAAGTTGTCCCGACATTAGTTACATCAGATATAGTGTAAAAATGGATGAGTTAAGTGCATGCACCACAAAATGAAATCCCGAGATCTCTTAAAACTCCTCATGACTATTAACTCTCTATATTTTGGTCAACTCCGCGGCACACATGCTCCTGAAAACATACAAAGGTGTGTGTGCACAATATTTAAAAATAGAGGGATGAGAATGCTCAAGATTTGAAAACACGTGAAGTCAATAGATATTTTTTTCATAAGAGGTGTTTTCATCAGTTTCGGGTAAAGGAGTAGTATCTGCAATTAAAGCAAATTGGATTTTGTTGTTTGGTTAATTTTATGAAATTTAAACCTAAAGAAGTTACTAGACTTGTGAAATTTCGATTTTATTATTGCCAAGTATATATAACTAGAAGAATAAAATTTCATTTAAACCTAAAAATCGAAATTTCATCAATTCACTTCTTAATTTATAAAAAATTATTGTTAATTTTGCTTTGATTTTGATAATCATAATTAATCAATAGTAAAAATCTAATTTGAATAATGTTGAGAGCCGATAATTTTTTTACATAGGAGAACGATCGAAACATAGTGTTTGGGTTATTGTGTCATGCCTCACGCCCAAAAGAGATGACACCAGTGTTGTTCTCAAATTATATATTCTAAAACAACGAGCCTCAGTAGTACACAATTCTAAAGCCGATCTACTTATTTCATAAAAACCAATTTTTACAACTTTAAAGTAATAACATAAACAATGACACGTCGTTCTAATACAATAGCAGTGGTGATGTTATAAATATATATTATAAAAAAAGCTATGTCCGAAAATACACGCGTACTCATATACATAAAAATAAGTCAAACATCCACTGAATAAAAATAAAGTCTACTATTTTAAAAGAAAATCTAGAACATACTACCAAAAGTCTGACAAATCAATAACGTATAAAAAGATTCAAACACATTTAAAAATATTTTTTAAACCCATGTTTCAAAAATCATATTATGCGGAAGAAACGCAAGGTCCTCGAGTTTTCACGTGCACCCCAGCCCAGCCTACTCAGTCTTCAGCGCCTCCATTCTCCTCATCAACATGATTACTGCATCAATCACACCTAGTGAGTCTAAAGACTCAACGCATCTGAACCTTTATAACAAGTACATATACATATCATGCAACAATGAAAAGTACTGTAAACAAAGAACTTTCATGTTCTTTCAAAACATGAACATAAACGTAAACATATTCATACCAAATCATGCCATATCGTGCCATCGTATACGTATTCTTTTCCTTAATTGAATTCAGATTATTAGTTATTACTTTCGTATCAGCTCTAAGTCGATGGATCCATCTACTTATAACCACGGTACCCGGCAGCGGGGATATCAACGACAGTTTTACCCATCCACTGAACCTTGGCCTTATGTGTTCGTGTTCGTGTTCGTATTAGTCACAACCAACTCATCTCCTTCAAAAACATGACATCGTATTTATCACTTGTAAAATTCATGCATATATATACATTTTCTTAAAACCAAGCATGCAATGTATTTTCCAGCATAATCATGAAATTTACGTTCATAAATAACATATAAATTTTAAACATGCATTATCAGTTATTAGGGCGCTTCCATGACTGCTAACTCGACCTAGGTGCAAAATGATCATTTTGTCCCTAGAAAGCCTAGTTAACCATTTTACCCCTGGACCTCAAATTTCGACCCGAAGCAAACCAAACTTATTAAAACACCTCAAAACATATTTATAATCATTTCCTAGACGTAAACTCCATTCATTAATAATTTCTATAATTCGTTTTAAAACTTGGACCAGGGTTCAGTTTTTAATCCGAATTAACCCGAAACTCAACCAAATATTTCCAAACTTAAACTACTACTTATCAACACCTATCTAAGCCTAGAACACCCAAGTTCAGACCACACAAAGCCCTCAAAAACCTCTTGCAAGCCGCTGGAGTTTTCTGCATGTAAGAACATTCTAACCCTAGTGCACCTAGCCCCCAAATCTCGACCTTAGGCCCGAAACCAACATGCCCAGTCCTTAGCCAACTATACTAAGACCATGACAAAGCCATGAACTCCTTCATGGACAAACCAAACCCACGCCTACAGCCTCTACATGTCGGATTGATCAGCTCGTCCAAGAATCAACCTAACTTGCCACATATCGACTCCAACCTTGTGTCCATCAGCTCATGGACCATTCCCAACCTTGACACCGACCCACCAGGTTCTGAACCACAGCCAGGACAGAGCCTATGAACGCTGCTTTCATCCATTTCACCTGATCTAGCCATATCGAGCCCTACCACTAGACAAAACCCATCAGCCCTTGCATGAATCGATCCCAAAGCCTATCTTCACTCCTAGACGCCTTCCAACATGATGTAACACAGCCCCTACACCAAGATCTAGCATCCCTTTACACACAAGCAAGGAAACGTGAGCTTCATGTCGAAGAATATGCATATTTTTGTGTAAAAATCGTGTAAATCCAATGCAAAATGATAGATCTTTGTAGTACCATACAAAAACCATTCAAAACACATATTGTAGTTTGATTGATGAGAAATGCTGCTGCTGGATGTGAAGAGGCTGCTGGAATTTTGAGAGGGGCGGCCATGTGGTGTGGTGAGGAGATTAGGGTTTTGGGAGGGTAGGGTTTGATATAATAAAAGTGTATATTGGGCCCTTAATTAAAATTTATAAGGACGTGTAAGATTTTAGGCCCAACATATATTAAAATATTCCCATTAAGCCCACTAACACAATCGTGAAATATTTCGTTTAGGTTCGTTTTTGAAAATGCCACCCAAACCCTTAAAAAGTCCTCCATGTTATCAAAAAATGAATACCAGTTTAAAATATGACTCAATGAGTAAAAATACCTTAAAAGCTCATTTTCAAAAATTACACATATTTACATCATATCTTAAATAATTAAAAATAATTATTTAATAAAATAGTTATTCTTAAAATGACTCCAGTCCTCGTTCCACATTAGAGAATTGATTGCTTCTAAAAAGTCCTATGTCATGCATTCCAGTAATATAATCAAATAAACATAAAATCATGACTTAAACATGCATTTAATGCAGTTCAAATAAATTAATTAAAATACATAAAAAAAAATTTGATAACTTCCATCCATGTGGTTGACGTGGACCTTCAAATTTTTGGGACGTTACAAGCGAAATAAAATGAAATTAAACAAAATAACAACAAATTTAATCATCTTCACAAGTCTCAGAACTAGCTTTGTTTATCGTCTCCAAATCGTTCTTCATTCTTATCAGAGAAAGGTAAGTAACATGAGTGATGAGAAGTGACGAAAATCAATCAATAAACGGGGAAAATAATCCTCGCAGCCTTTAAAACAGTTTTTTTTCCCAAGAAAACATGAACATAACAAAAATAACATGTAAAAGAAAATTATTCGGATTTTCATAACAAGAGTCCAAAAATATGCACTAAATATATTAAGAATTTTCATGACTAACTGATATAAGTCTCCAATATTTTAGTCTTCCAAGGGGTGAGCCAAGAATTAGAAATTACAAGAATCAGGGTTCGAAAATATATACTGTTGGGTTAAGCGTGCATGAGTGAGAGTAATACTAGGATGGGTGACCTCCTGGGAAGTTCTCATGCGTCAAGGTGCTGATATTGCGCCGCTTGATCTAGGTGGCTAAGTTGGCCGTAAAAAAGTGACACCAGATCTTAACGGGTAATACTGTCTCTACTGGAGACAGGGCCGACGACAAGAAAAAGGATAATTGTTAGGTTCGGTTGGGGGAAAAATCGTTGAGCTACAATAGCTCGGTTCTTGAAATATTGAACACCGATGAATTGAATCGAGTTTGGTATTCAAACCAAGCGGAAGATACTCGAAATAATCCTTCGTGGAAACCAATTAAATTATTTGTAAAGCATTTAAAATATATTCAAGTTGAATGAGTAAAAATATTTTTGTTGAAACATTTTATCAAACACTTGACATAAAATATTTTGGTATTTGAAGAACACATAAAATGCTTCAACAATGAATCTTCAAAACAGTGGAAATCATAAGTAAATGCAATAAACAAATAGACACGAATTTGTTTATGGATGTTCGAAGACTTCAAATACTCCTACGTCACCCCTTCTTCCCTTTAGGAAGGATCCACTAGAAGAATTTGATTTATACAAGACCTTGTACAAACCCATTTCAACTTAGGAGTTATCTCTTGCCTAATTCAAACTCCTAGCACTCAAGATTGTAGGCAGCACCTCGCAATCAGCATATTGTTTAATGTCTCATATGCAAAGACTAAATAGACCAGTTGATTGTCTTTGTGCAAGACTCACTTAACTAATATTTGAAGTTCAACTCTCTTGTATATGTGTGAGTGATTGTGTGTGAGAAATTTATCAGTTACAATGTTCATCTCAATGTATCCGCACACAAGGGCTTGTGCTCTCAACTAGCTGATATATTCATGCTAACTGCCCATGCTTTTAATCCTCTTCAAAAGATCTTTTTTGATCTTCAAGATGTTGTATTTATAAGCTCCAACAATGATATATACATTAGACACAAGAATATGACCGTTTGGAAAGTTTCTGTACTGTTTCTGAGATTGCAACGGTAAAATTCGCCTTGCTGGACTTTTTTCCGACTGATCAACTGGTTCAGTTGAATTGGTCTAGTTCAATTCAACTGGTCTGGTTCAGTTCAATTGGTTCGGTTCAGTTTCAGCTGGTCTGGTTCAGTTGGTCAGATATTGGTTCAGTTCAGTTCAGTTGGTCAGTTGCCGGTTTGGTTCAGTTCAGTTGGTCAGCAGTTGGTTCAGTTCAGTTCAGCTGATCAGCAGCTGATTCAGTTCAGTTGGTCAGCAGCTGGTTCAGTTCAGTTCAGCTGGTGTACTGAAATCAGCCTAGCTGATTTCAGTTTGTGCAAAACTAGTAGTTTCATTGTATTTATTAGAATCTTATGCTTTGATTCAGACTTTGAATTCTGAAGATGATTTGTATACCGTCGTCTTATCTTTCCAACGCATACTGAATCGCATCATTTCGATAACTGAGCTGAGAGATATTACCAAAATACCGCAACTGCTCAAACCCAACTGATTGCTGTTTTCGTGGAATCAGTTTGGTAATTCAGAGATCAGTTAAACCTTGATAACATCCGAATTTTCCCAAATGACGTGAAATACGACTTGTTGCAAATTGAGTTTTCTGATCAGTCAAGTTGGCGCATTGTCATTCGGATCATTCAGTTGAGAGATATCATCAAAGCACCAAAAATTTCCAGAAATTCAGTTTGTGCAGATTCTGTTTCAGTTTGCTTCTTGTGTTAATATCTTCACAATTGAGTAAATATGTTAGAAACACAATAACAAGTTTTGTTAAAATCAAAATCAAGATTGCGAACTAGAAAAGTTCCAACAATCTCTCCCTTTTTGATGATCACAAAACTTGGATAAACAATCAACTCGACAAACATTATTCTCCCCCTTTTTGTGTGAATCAAAAAGTCATATTTCCAAAATATTTTAAAAAAAATTTTCTCCCTCTCAAAATTTAAAAATAATGTACTCATTAAAATTATAATGAGTTCTCCCCCTATATTTTTGAAAATTTGAAATTTATAAAAGAAGAGGGATAACTAACAAAATTTTCTCCATGGCTCGTTTTCTGCCGCAACACATATGCTCTGCCTTCAATGAATAAACTGCTTTTTCTCGGGCATAAGTAAGCTGCAAATTTTACACCGCTGTAATCCTCTACGAGTCTAGTTTACAACGCAAAAAGCGGTTTGTCATTTGGACACTCGAGCAAGGAGATATGTCATTTTTCTTACAGTTGCTGCAAGCTGCACGAAAATTCAGTTTTGCATATATATGTTTAAAAAATCTGAAATTTTCGAATTTTAAACATCAAAATCTGTTTCGATGTTCTTTCAAGAACAATCAGCTCTGATACCAATTGTTAGGATCGGTTTAAGGGAAAAATCAATGAGCTACAATAGCTCGGTTCTTGAAATATTGAACGCTGAAGAATTAAATCGAGTTTGGTATTCAAACCAAGTCGAAGATACTCGAAATAATCCTTCTTAGAAACCGATTAAATATTTTGAAATGCATTTAAAATATATGCAAGTTGAATGAGTAAAAATATTTTGGTTGAAGCATTTCATCAAACACTTGGTATATAATATTTTGGTATTTGAAGAACACATAAAATGCTTCAACAATGGATCTTCAAAACAGTAGAAATCATAAATAAATGCAATAAACAAATAGACACGAATTTGTTTATGGATGTTCGAAAACTTCAAATACTCCTACGTCACCCCTTCTTCCCTTTAGGAAGGATCCACTAGAAGAATTTGATTTATACAATACCTTGTACAAACCCATTTCAACTTAGGACTTATCTCTTACCTAATTGAAACTCCTAGCACTCAAGATTGTAGGCAGCACCTCACAATCAGCATATTGTTTAATGTCTCATATGCAAAGACTACATATACCAGTTTATTGTCTTTGTGCAAGACTCACTCAACTAATATTTGAATTTCAACTCTCTTGTATATGTGTGAGTGATTGTGTGTGAAGAATTTATCAGTTACAGTGTACATCTCAAATGTATCCTCACACAAGGGCTTGTGCTCTCAACTAGCTGATATATTCATGCTAACTGCCCATGCTTTGAATCCTCTTCAAAAGTTCTTGTTTGATATTGAAGATGTTGTATTTACAAGCCCCAACAATGATATATACGTTATACACAAGAATATGACCGTTTGGAAAGTTTCTGTACTGTTTCTGATATTGCAACAGTCAAATTCGTCTTGCTGGACTTTTTCCCGAATGGTCACGAAACGTCTGCTTATTCGTTTTTTGAAAAGTACTAGAAATTTTTTTTTTTTACTCTCAACTTTCAGCCTATACATATACATATACATAAATTACTTTTGCCCCATTTTAAAATAAAACATCCAACTAGTATTTGAAAATCCCAAAGAAAATAGTCAAAACATGAAGTCGTTAATCATTTTACCAAACCTAACAAGCAATAAATGTTGAAAAATGTAGCACATACTAAACCTCTCAAAAATCTTTCAAAAAGCATAAAATGTCGTAAAAATCTTTAACGTAAAACCATAAACTTAAATGCGGAAAATAGAAGCGCCGGTCCTCGGGTTATGTGTACCGATAGTCCAGCAAAGTGACCCATCAAGTCCTCCAACATCATAATTATTAATATCACCTGCATCATACACACCTAGTGAGTCTAAAGACTCAACACATCATGTCCTTGATAACAAGTAATACGTAATATAGTTCACATTCAACAGTGAAAAATACTTGTACTTAAAATAACATTTTCATCATGATGCATAAACTTTAATCATAAATATTTTATTAAACATTTTCATATTAACATATTCATATCAACATTTTAACATATTCATATTCATATTCATATTCGTATTCATGTTTGTTGAATTCAGATCGTGATTGTGACTCGTATTCTTAATCGTATTGGGCGATGGATCCATCTATAAAAACCACAGTACTGGGCGACGGGGACACCAGCGACACTCTCACCGGTCAACCGGGTGTTGGTCAACGTATTAACATATTCGTATTCGTATCCGTATCCAAGGAAACACGATCGTCGGGCTCCCACTAGGACCATAATCCTCACGATATCTCCAACATGTAATAGTCACAATCCCTTCATGTCCTTCAACATGTTATCATCACTTAATAAAAACCATGCATATACGTATCATTTTCATTTTTGAAACCAAGCATGCAACATATCTTTTAAATGTCTCATTTACACCGTAAAAATTCATGAACATTTAAAATCATAATTTAATATATAAAAATTTATAAACATTCGTAATCATTGAAAACAATCACATTAGCATATAAAATAGCACTGAATTTTTGGTGTAAAAAGACCGTTTTACCCCTGGAAGTATAATTTTACGTTTTTGAATTTTTTCAATTTCTTTGACTCTAACATGTCCCAAATTATTATTTAAGCCAAACTTAAAATTCCCATAATTTTATTTAGCTTAAAAACTAAGCTTTTTAATTAATTCGTAATTGATCGTTTAGAAGACGTTTTAATCCAGAAAAATTCAAAATTTTAATATAAAATTCTTAAATTTAAAATTTAGTCTTTTTATATTATTTTAGCCCTTATGAACGACGACTCGACCCCTTGTGAGCCATGTTTCGATTAATTTAGCAATTAAAACCCTTATTTGACCCTAAATTGTTTGCACCGAGCCATGTCTCGAATCCCTCGAGCCACCCTCAAGCCATGTGGAACCAAACCCTGACCAACACCCTTAGGCACCCTACGGGACCTTAGGCAACCAAGGAAACAGACCCTAACTCAAAAACAAAGCCCCAACCCCAGCTGTGACATCGGCCGAGACTCCCTTAGGTGTAGCACTCTTTATGTTTTCTTAGGACTTAGCCAACCACCCTAGCCCCTGAACCAGCCTCTCGTGCACTCACCTAGGACCCTTAGGACTCACCCTAGCCCAGCCCCTGAGCCTCGGACCGAGCCCTTTCCCATACACAAGTTGCTCAACTCCTGTGTGCTGCACAAGGCTCTCGAGTAGGAGTCCTTGATGGCAAGGCCTCCTCCCAGCCCGCCTACTCGAGTCCTAGCATGGCTAGGACTCCACCCTGGACTCACCCACGGCCTTGGCTAGTCCCTGGTCCAAGCCGAACCAAGCCCAGCCCTCAACACACCCAAAGCCGTGAGCCAAGATGCACACCAGTCCACGTACGATTCTAGTTTGATTGCACCATGCTTTATAACATTTTTAGTGTGTTCCTAGGACTCTATATTTTGTGTAAAACAATGCTTATTCATACCCTATATCACGGCAGCCCTTAAACAATACAAACACATGGTTTTTGAAGTCAAAAACACAAGTTTAAAGCATGTAGTTACGAAAATAGAACTTGTGTGACTTGTTTTCATGCAAAATCATAAATAATTAGATAATATGGTGTGATGATGAGTAAAGGGAAAACATAGCGTGCCTTTGCGTATTTAACACAAGAATTATTCGTTGACGATTGGCAAAGAACGACGACAAGACCCCAGGCCAAAAATTCCTTGAAGCTTCGACTCTTCCCTATTAAAATTGATGTGTGTGTGTCGTGTATATGTAAGGAGTTTTGGGGAGAAATTCTAAAAGTTGGGCGTGTAACTTTTAGTTAATGGGGAGGGTTTTGAGAATTTTATACTTAATTAATCTTTAATAAAGCTTAGGCCCATTAAGCATACAAATAAGGCCCATTAGTGCTTAATTAGAATTTAATTAAAATATTAAAATAGTTTTGCTTAAATAAGTTTGTGAATTTTTTAGCAGGGTTGCCAAAACATTCGTATTTTTGTTGAAAATCCAACACCGATAAAAATTACGACCCGGCGTATAAAATCACCTCAAAACCCTATATTTTCAAAAATATGAAAAACCATCAACCATATTTTAAACAATTAAAAATAATTATTTAACAAAAACATTTTACGTTTTTCAGCCCTCGGTCTCCGTTCTTCGCTCGCAACTTGAATAATCCTTAAAAATAATGTTTTATGCATCATGACAATTAAATCCTCTTTGACATATAATCATGCATGTCACATAATCAATTAAGCAATTAAATCATTTAATTCATTATATTTCATATTTCTTAGATTTGCATGCCGTTTGGTTACGTCGTCTTAATTTTGAACCTTACAGGTTAAATTTTGTCAACTGGTCAACTGGTTCGGTTGAACTTGTTTGTTTCAATTCAGCTGGTCTGGTTCAGTTCAATTGGTTTGGTTCAGTTTCAGGTGGTCTGGTTCAGTTGGTCAGCTGTTGGTTCAGTTCAGTTTAGTTGGTCAGCAGCTGGTTCAGTTCAGTTCAGTTGGTTAGCTGCTGGTTCAGTTCAGTTCAGCTGGTGTGCTGAAATCAACCTAGCTGATTTCAGTTTGTGCAAAACCAGTAGTTTCATCGTCATTTATCAGCATCTTAAGCTTCAATTCAGACTTTAACTTTTGAGGATTATTTGTAGATCATCGTCTAATATTTCCAACGCATACTGAATCGCTTCATTTCGATAACCGAGCGGAGCGATATGACCAAAATACCGCAACTGCTCAAACCCAACTGATTGTTGTTTTCGTGCAATCAGTTTGATAATTCAGCGATCAGTTAGACCTTGATACCATCCGAATTTTCCCAACTGACGTCAAATACGACTTGTTTAAAATTGAGTTTTCTAATCAGTAAAGTTGACGTATTGTGATTTGGATCATCCAGTTGAGAGATATCATCAAAACACCAAAGCTTGCCAGAAATTCAGTTTGTCCAGAATTCGGTTTCAGTTTGCTTCTTGTGTTAATAACTTCACATTTAAGTAAATATGTTAGAAACACAATAACAAGTTTTGTTAACATCAAAATCAAGATTTTGAACTTAAAAAGTTCCAACAATAATATTGATCTCTAAGGGATATGAGACAGCACCAGCAGATAGACACGTATCTCCCAGGACTCATGAGCCTAACAGCCCGAACCATTAGCACATAAGTAGGTGCACTCTACGCTTCCATAAGTATAAGAAAATAAAATTTCGCCTCTAACAGCTATAACTTTTGGCCAAGTAGTAAGCACTCGATCCTAACAATTGGTATCAGAGTGAGATAATGGGTTCAAGTCTCCCAAGAAGCATATTTCTATACTTCTTGGGGGAGAGGGGAATGTTGGGTTAATCGTGCATGAGTGAGAGTAGTAATAGGATGGATGAACTCCTGGGAAGTTTTCATGCGTCAAGCTGCTGACGTTGCGTTGTTTGGTCTGGTTGGATAAGTTGGCCGTAAAAGCGTGACACCAGATCTTAACAGGTAATACTGTCTCTGCTGGGGACATGGTCGGAGGCAGGGAAAGGGTAAGATTTATCTCTAAGGGATATGAGATAGCACCAGCAGATAGACATGTATCTCCCTGGACTCATGGGCCTAACAGCCCTACCCATTAGCACACAAGTAGGTGCACTCTGCTCTGCCACAAGTATAAGGAAATACAGTTGCGCCTTGACTAATAGTTATAGCTTTTGACTTAGTGATAAACGCTTGATCCTAACATATACTTCTACCATTAGTTAATAACTTTTAACTATTACAAAATTGAGCTTTAATTTATATTACAAAATTTACAGTTAACATGTGAAAGGAATGCTCATCCTTACACATTCTTATTAAATATTACAAAATTTAGCTTTAATTTATTATTTTTTCTTTCAAATATTTACTAGCGTTGTCTATGAAGAATATCAACTTAACCAAACCTGGAATCTGAAAGCGGGGCCGCGATTCGCACATGTTTGCCAGCCATATCTAATATCACATAAATAGAGTTTCATTTATATGGGGGATTCAATGCATTAAATTCTCAATAATTTCATTATTTATTCAAAATAAAATTTAAATTATGTAATTTATATTTTTTTTACTAGCTTAATCATTAATGAGAGAAAAATACAATTTTAGTCATGTAAGTTATATATTTTTTTTTTTTATATAGTAACTTGGATTTTTTTTATTCATTTTTTGTCCAAAATGTCAGCAAATAATAACAATGAAAATACGTTAAATACATTGTCATTTAATCAACAAAGGTTGGCTGAATTTTAAACGTGATGGTTGGCTATTTCGGATAGAAGAAGGAAGACGCGTCTTCACATGGAAAAGGGGCACTATAAATAGAGCTCTCTTTTTCATTTTGAAATCATCTCTTCTTCGAGTTTTCTTTCATTTTATAGCATTTGAGTACTAAGTTCTATAATATTTGTGAGGTGTTTTGTTCTCTTGTATTAATAGTGTGTGTTCTCTTTGAAAACACAGTGAGTGGGTTGTACACCATAAAATATTATAGTGGAAATCTTTTCATCTTGCACTTGGTTTTTACCCTAATAATTTTTAGGGATTTTTCACGTAAATCTCGGTGTCCAATTTATTCTTTATTTTCATATTTATTATCTCGAATTCCGCAAGCGAGACCAACAAATGGTATTAGAACCTTGGTTTAAAATTTTTTAAAATTATGAGCATGCTCTGTGGTTGCAGCATTGACTGATCTTCCACATCAGAAAAGTTTTTTTGAGATTTTTTATTAAGGCGAGATTATTTGGTTCAGTCTACTAAATTTTTGTATACATAATGGCAGACATATACGAGATAGCAAAGTTCAATGGAAGAAATTTTATATTGTGGAAAATAATTATATAAGGAGTTTTAAGAAAAGAGAATTGCTTGGTAGCTATTGGAGATAGACCAGTGGAAATTACGGACGATGGAAAGTGGAATGAGATTAATAAAAATGTTGTTGCCAATTTACACTTGGCTGTAGCAGACGAAGTATTGTCAAGTATCTCTGAGATAAAAGCAGCAAAAGTTATCTGGGATACTCTGACAAAAATGTACGAGGTCAAGTCGCTACACAACATGATTTTCCTAAAGAAAGGGCTTTATAATCTTCGGATAGCGGAATCCTCATCAATGACCGACCATATCAACACACTAAATATTCTATTTGCCCAACTCACTTCCATGAGGCATAAAATAGGGTAAAATGAACGTGCGGAGCTTCTACTTCAAAGTCTACCAGATTCATACGATCAACTTATCATCAACATAACCAACAATATTCTTATGGGCTTTCTAAAATTTGATGATGTTTTAACTGCGGTTCTCTGAGAAGAAAGCCGGCGCAAGAATAAGGAAGATAGGTTGGTAACTTCGAAGCAGGCAGAGGTTTTACCGATGATAAAAGGAAGATTTATGGACCGTGACTCCAGTGGGAGCCAAAGACGAGGTAGATCAAAGTCGAGAAGTAAGAAGAAAAATATTTACTGTTTTAAATGTGGCGGTATTGGGAACTTCAAGAAAGAGTGTACGAGTATCAAGAAAAATTCTCAAGGAAATGTGGCCAGTACTTCAGGCGGTGGTGTGATATTATTCAGCGAATCGGCAACCGTTGCAGAAGGCAGGCACAAATTTTGTGACACCTGGATTATGGATTCAAGAGCGATGTGGCATATGAAGTCTCGAAGAGAATGATTTGATCATTATGAACCAGTCTCAGGAGGATCTGTATTCATGGAAAATAATCATGCCTTGGAAATCGTTGGGGTCGGTACTATCAAAATTAAAATGTTTGATGACACCATTCGCACCATACAGGAGGTACGACATGTGAAGGGACTGACGAAAAATCTTTTGTCCTTTTAGCAATTGGATGATATCGGGTGCAAAACACGTATCGAGAACGTGATCATGAAAATTGTGAAGAGTGCGCTTGTGGTTATGAAGGCGGAAAAAGTTGCTGCAAATCTATATATACTTTTGGGAGAAACACACTAGATGTTGCATCAAGTGGGACCAACACAAAACAATTAAATCCATCGAATATGATTTATTTGAAACCGATTCTATCCTATGTGACGTATGTGACAAAATAAAACTTATATTATACATATTAAAATATACATAAACAAAAACAAAAGAGGATGACAATATTTTTTCCTCCTATTTTAAAGTATTGGGGTCGTTTATTTTCCATGTCTTTTTTATCACATTAAATTTTAATTAGAGTAATATAAGCTTTATTCTATTTACTTGTGTGTGTGATAGAATCGATGTCAAATAAATCATATTCGATAGTTTTAGTGGTTTCGGGTAGAAAAAAAATTAAAACAAAAAAAATTTCAAAGTTACTATATAAAAATCTAATTTTTATTAATAACAAGACTAAATCAAAAGCATGTCAACTTACGGAACTAAAATTGTAATTTTTCCAATTTATGATTTCAAATCGTGAAAGAATAAAATTTCAAATCTTATTGTAAAATTTTAAATTTAATATTATATAAA
Organism: Primulina huaijiensis; assembly: GCF_012295235.1. Lineage (NCBI taxonomy): Eukaryota > Viridiplantae > Streptophyta > Magnoliopsida > Lamiales > Gesneriaceae > Primulina > Primulina huaijiensis. Next base: position 14,935,710 of record NC_133322.1, on the reverse strand, counting down.
AATTAAACAATTTAAATATTAATATACTTTCAAAAACTCTATCATAACAACGTGTTATCAAATTTGAAACGAAACGAAAAGTCTTAATAGACAAAGAATGTATTCATTATGCGATTTGCTTATGTATCAACTTTCGCATTTGTTTTGTTTTGTTTCTCTCTCAGAAAGCTTACCAAAGATAACCATTTATACATAAACAAACACAATTTGAATAATAAGATATAACACACACTCTGCAGAGCCCGAAATTCAGTACACGTAAAACTCATGCATTTATTTAATTGATAAATCATTTATTTAAATTTAAAATGAGTATTAGCCATGCTTGACTTATTTAAATGCATTATTTTAAATTATTTATGTTTATGTGATGCACGTTAAAGTGTTATTCGAGGCGGGTTCGAGAAAAAGAGACCGGTGACGATTTTGGCAATTTCAAAATGTGGTAACTTATTTTAAGTTAGGGTTGGGGCATTTTTAAATAATTCATTTAGTTTTAGCAATTTAAAGCCTAATTTATGTAATTAGTGATTTTAGAATTTTAAACCTTTTAAAGATGGCATTGTGTATTTTATTTCGTTAATTAGAGAATTTTATAAAATTAGTGTGTAGTTATTTTAATTAAAGGTTTTTATGTTAAGTTAGAGGAAGGTTAGCATTTTAATTAGTTGTTAAAGATTTTATTAAGCAAAATTATCCCCTAATTTCTAGCAAACACACGCACACCCACACTTTTACACACACACACCACACGACAAAACACACACACATAATTCATTCAGATTTTATATTTTTGAGAGGAGAAAATTAGGGTTCTAGGTATAGAACAACAGCCGCCCCTTCCTCTGATTTTCCAGCAAGATTTCGTTGAGTTTTCTTCAAAGAAAATAGTGTCACGTTCGTCCCGGATCGTCTCTCGCATCTTTCCCGCGTCGGTATCATCGTTTCGGTATTTTCAATTATCAAAAGGCATGTATATTCTTTCTTTTATGCTTCGATCTCGTCATATCATGCGTTGTGTTGTTTATTGTGCGTAAAAATCCATGTATGATGTGCAAGCTTGAGCGGAAAATTCGTTGGATCAGTTTTGAAACAATTTTTAGATCTGGAATTTCGTTTTTCACTGTATTTCGAATTACTGAGATTTTTCGGTCGAGATTTTGAGAAAACTTTCGAGACATGAAATGTAGAACTTTTTTGATACCTTCGATTTGATATAAAATTCGAAATATTTGGATAAATATTGAGTGAGTTATGATCGTTTTCGTGGGACTGCTCAAACTGCGTTTTCTGAAAATATATGCTATTGACGTGTTCTTAAAGTTTTATTGTTGCAGGCTTAGTTCGGGATCGACGGGTGATCGCTGCTGCATATAGGTATATTGTTAATGATGTTGGGATGGTTATTGACGTTTCGTTTCGTGTCATTAGGCACTTGAGTGAATGAGTAGTCCTAAAAATCGTTTTGTTGTCAAAAATCGTGTTCACGAGTTTATTGTGTCACTTGGGATGTGTGGTTGTTTTGGGGCAATTGTATAGGCTTGAGTCATTATTATAATATCCTAGGAGTGGTCTCGAGGTGTCAATTCATGGTCGGGATGATCGAGTTAGGAGAAATAAGCCTTAAGTATATGAATTCATGTTGGTTTACTTTCACAGAGCCTACACGGACCGTGGCATGGGGTTTGTGCCTTTGTTTTCTTCGAAGTATCATTTTCCAGAGCCTACACGGACCTCCGGAAGGACCCAGGCACGGGATCCGTGTCCTCACTTCTTTTCGAGTATGCTTTTACAGTACATATACGGACCCGGACCCGGTCCCGGACCCAGACCCGGACCCGGACCCGGACCCGGATGGGTGCACGGGGTCCGTGTACTCGAGATTTTTGGGAAAACTTTTGTTGGGTGCCTAGGGATTTATGTCATGGTTTAGTACGATAATTAAACGAGGTCAAGTCCAGAGTAATCTTGAACGTCATAAGCTATTTATTTGATTTGGTGGTGAACACGAATACCTACGTCTAAGTTATGCAAGTTAAGTGTTGAAATTCATGTTATTATGTGCAGCAGTGGCCCCAAGAGAGATCCAACGAATCCCTCAACGCCAAGTAAGTATGTTGACGTGCAAAAAGAAAATATTTTCAAGTTTTTGAGGCATGCTAAATGTCTTGTGACCAAATTATGTGTGTGATTGGAATGCGGTAAAGCATGACCAGGGATCAATCCACCCCGTTAAAGCATGAACGGGTTTAGATCAGGATTGGAAAGCGGTAAAGCATGACCAGGGACCAATCAACCCGTTAAATTATGAACGAGGATCTCATATATGTGGTAGTGGATCTTCCCTGTCAGCCCAATAATGTGGTTTAGTCTGATCAGGCGCATTATGTATAGGTCTTGCTTTGAAACACGCCTCTACGCAAAATAACTTTATGTATGCTCATGTATATACGATGCAAGCATGTTTATGAAAGGTTCTACGTTGATGGCACGTCTATTCTATGTATGTATGTATGTTTAAGCTTTGTTTCATGTTACAGTTTTCAGTATGTATGTCCTATTTTGAAAGTGCATGTGGTTTTATTACGTAGTAGTTGTTATCTCTAGTTTATACATGTTGAGTCTTTAGACTCACTAGATTTGATCGATGCAGGTGAGGATGATTTTGAGGAGACTAGGGGTGGGGACCAAGGAGCAGGTTTGGACTGAACAGGAGGCTAGACCCGAGGAACGCCCAGTTTTTAAGAATTTTTGGAAATGTTCAATACTCTGATTTATGTTACCGGTCATGAATTTTTAAACAAATACTTTTGGCAAACTTTATTTTGAGATCTTTGGTTGCAACTATGTTAAGATGAACAGTTTGGTTTATCGAATTTTGAAGATTTACGATTTATTTTTAAAAAAATTTTAATTTTCTACAAATTTCAAATAGTATGAAAGTACGGTTCGTTACAGTTGGAATCAGAGCGGTGTTTTTGTAAAGGGTTACGCCGACTGCCAGTTGCAAGAAGCTCATGAAGTCTCACCTCAAATCTGTAAGTTTTAAGGTTTTAAATTATGTTATGTAGTAAGAATAGAATCATGATTTTAGCATGTGCATATTTAAATTCAAATTTCGTGCATCTTATACTATTAGTATTATGTTCATGCATGTTGGGTTTACGTGTTGGGGGAAATTTTGGAACAGTATGCCTCCTAGACGTATGGCTAATCGCGAAGCAAGGGAGGAGAACCGAGAGGCCCAAGATGAAGAGAGGGTCACTCCTTCTCGTCCACCCCTGGATATGCAGGCGCAAATGCTTGCAGTTATGACGCAGTTCTTCGCGCAGTTTGAGGGGAACCAAGCTGCAACCAACGCAGGGGCAAGGCCCCGACCTGAAGCTGTGTATGAAAGATTTCGGAGGATGGATTCGAAGGAGTTTTCGGGAACTACCAACCCGATGGTGGCCGAGGGATGGATTAAATCCATCAAGGTGATTTTTGATTTTATGGAGCTGCAGGATCCAGACCGGGTTAGATGTGCCACTTTCTTTCTGTCAGGTGACGCCAGACTTTGGTGGGAAAGTGCGTCAGTATCAGTTAACCAGCAGACTTTGACTTGGAAGGGTTTTAAAGAAGTGTTCTACTCCAAGTACTTCACTGAGGAAGTACGATCCAGGTTGACCAGCAAGTTCATGGCGCTGCAGCAAGGAGACAACAGTGTAGCAAAGTTTGTGAGAAAGTTTGAGAGGGGGTGTTACTTTGTACCCCTGATAGGTAGTGATGCCCGGGAGAAGCTAAGGCATTTCATGGATGAATTGCGGCCGATTTTGCGCCTTGATGTCCGAGTTGCTGGTCCTACTACATATGCAGTTGCCGTGTCTAGAGATTTGGCGGCAGAACAGGATCAGAGGGATATTGAGGCTAACAGACAGGGCAAGAGACCCTATCAGGCTCCACAGCAACCACAGCAGCAGCAACAGCAACCTCAGTTTAAGAGGTCGTTCCAGGGACAGCCAGGGAAGAAGCCATATCAGGGGCAGCCAAAGGGCAAGGGTCCAATTCAGCAGCAGAGGGTGCCTCAGAAGCTTGGTGATTTCCCAATGTGTCCTAAATGCAACCGTCAACATCCGGGACAGTGTTTATATGGGTCAGGCAAATGTTTCAAATGTGGAGCTAGTGATCACATGTTAAAGGAGTGCCCTCAGTGGAGGCAGCCAATCCAGGGGAGAGTGTTCGCCATGCATGCTCAAGAGGCGAACCCAGACACGACACTATTGACGGGTAAACTTATTTAATTAAGCACCGTATTATTTGCCATGCATGTGTTGGAATTTTAATTGGGTTTATTAGTGTGCTCGTATTTACTGTGGTGACTTGGGATATAAATTGTCTAATATGCTTGAGGTTAAGGTTAGAACTTTGGGAGATAAGTTTTGTGTTGGTAAGACCTTTGGGCATGGAGCAGTTTCTCTTTGAGCCAGATAGATGTAGAAATTTCCCTCGCATGATCTCATGCATGCAGGCATGGAGACTTATTCACAAAGGGTGTCAGGCATTCTTGACCATCATTATTTCAGCGCTTGACGCACCCACTCCATCGATATTTGAGGTAACAGTAGTCCGAGATTTTCCTGAAGTCTTTCCGAATGACATCATGGGTCTTCCACCAGAGAGAGAAGTGGAGTTTGCAATCGATCTTATGCCAGGCACTGTGCCAATCTCCAAGGAACCGTACCGATTAGCTCCAGCTGAGATGCTAGAACTCAAACAGCGGATTCAGGAGCTTCTGGACAAAGAATTCATCCGCCCTAGTTTCTCACCTTGGGGCGCACCCGTGCAATTTGTGAAGAAGAAAGACGGGAGCATGAGACTGTGCATCGATCAACGAGAGTTGAACAAGGTAACGATAAAGAACAAGTACCCACTACCAAGGATCGAAGATTTGTTTGATCAGTTGCAGGGAGCTACAGTGTTCTCTAAGATAGATCTTCGATCAGGATATCACCAGCTGAAGGTAAAGGATGCAGATGTTCATAAGACAACCTTCAGAACCAGGTATGGGCATTACGAATTCTTAGTGATGCTGTTTGGACTGACAAATGCTCCAGCAATATTCATGGACCTCATGAATCGAGTATTCCAGCCTTATCTTGATCAATTTGTCATAGTATTCATTGACGATATTCTTATTTACTCGAAGAGCCATGAGGAGCACAGCCAGCATTTGAGGACGGTCTTACAGATCTTGCAGAGTCGCAAGTTATTTGAGAAGTTCAGTAAGTGTGAATTTTGGTTGAAGAAGGTAGCGTTCTTAGGTCATATAGTATCTAGAAGTAACATTGAGGTGGATCCAACAAAGGTGGCAGCCGTTAAGGAATGGGTTGAGCCGAAGAATGCGTCAGAGATCCGTAGTTTTCTGGGCTTAGCCAGCTACTACCGTAATTTTATTCAGGGGTTTTCGTCGATAGCAGTGCCACTCACTTCACTGACCAAGAAGAATGCTAAATTCATGTGGAGTGAAGAGTGTCAGAAGAGCTTTGATACTTTAAGGCAAGCTCTTATTTTAGCGCCAGTTCTAGCAATGCCATTTGGGCAAGGTAACTTTGTGCTATATACCGATGCATCTAAGCTCGGGTTAGGTGCAATATTGATGCAACATGGTCGGGTCATAGCTTATGCTTCCAGGGAGTTGAAGGTGCACGAGAAGAATTACCCGACTCACGATTTAGAACTAGCCGCCAATGTCTTTGCATTGAAGATTTAGAGACACTACCTGTACGGCGAGAAATGTTAGATTTTCACCGACCACAAGAGCCTCAAGTATTTCTTCACGTAGAAAGAATTAAATATGAGACAGAGACGGTGGTTAGAATTGGTGAAAAACTACGATTGCGAGATTAGTTACCATCCGGGGAAAGCTAATGTTGTGGCAGATGCCTTGAGCAGAAAGGTTGCAGTTGTAGCACAATTGTCAGTGCAGAGACCTCTTCAGTCTGAGATTCAGAGGTTTGGCCTAGAGGTTTATCGTAAGGACAGAGCTCCGAGGCTATCTAATCTGACAGTCCAATCTTCTTTGCTAGACCGTATCCGAGCAGGTCAATTTTCGGATGAGCAGTTGCAGAAATGGAGACTGAAGGATGAAGCTAAGGGCAGTGTACTCTACACAGTGTCAGATGGTATTGTGAGATACAGAGGGAGAATGTGGGTGCCTAACGTTGATTCGATCAGAGAAGATATCTTGTCAGAAGCACATACATCTCCGTATTCGATCTATCCCGGAGGTACCAAGATGTACAAGGACTTACAGGTTCTGTATTGGTGGCCAAGCATGAAGAGAGACATCCGTCGATGCATATCAGAATGTCTCACTTGTCAGAAGGTGAAGGCAGAGCATCAGAGACCAGCAGGGATGCTTAAAACACTCCTTATCCCCGAGTGGAAATGGGAGAATATCACCATGGACTTTGTCATTGGGTTTCCAAAGTCAGTCAGAGGTTTTGATGTCATTTGGGTTATAGTGGATCGACTCACTAAGTCAGCGCACTTCTTGCTAGTGAAGAAGACGTTCTCCATGAAGCAGTATGCGGAGATTTACATCAAGGAGATCGTTAGATTGCATGGGATCCCAGTTTCTATTGTGTTCGACAGGGACCCGAGGTTTACATCGTCCTTTTGGAAGAGTTTACATGCAGCCATGGGGACGAAGTTGCTATTCAGTATAGCTTTTCACCCGCAGACAGATGGCCAGTCTGAACGAGTGATTCAGGTGTTGGAGGAGTTATTGCGAGCCTGTATGATCGATTTCCATGGGACTTGGGAATCAAAGCTACCTCTAGTGGAGTTTACATACAATAATAGCTTCCAATCATCTATTGGTATGGCTCCGTACGAGACGTTGTATGGAAGGAAGTGCAGATCGCCAATTCATTGGGATGAAGTTGGTGAAAAAGCAGAACTTGGTCCGGAGATTGTTCATCAGACTGCAGATGTGGTGGTCAAGATCCGAGACAGGATGAAGACCGCCCAGAGTCGTCAAAAGAGTTATGCTAATAAGAGAAGAAGGGATCTAGAGTTTGCCGTAGGTGATCACGTTTTCTTAAAGATAGCACCTATGAAGGGTGTTATGAGATTTTAGAAGAGAGGCAAGCTTAGTCCGAGGTTTATTGGACCGTTCGAGATTTTTGACAGAGTTGGGACACTAGCTTATCGTGTAGCCTTATCGCCGAATCTGTCCGGGGTACACAATGTGTTCCACATCTTGATGTTGAGGAAGTACCTAGCTAATCCTTCGCACATTTTGAGTTTTGAGCCGTTGCAGCTTGCTCCGGATCTGTCGTATGAGGAGAGACCTGTCCAAATCCTAGATAGACAGGAGCGGAGACTCCGGAACAAAGTAACCAAACGGTTCAAAGTCCAGTGGCTGAATCAATCAGTGGAAGAAGCCACTTGGAAGACCGAGACAGATATGAAGAGTCGCTATCCAGAGTTGTTTGGTAAGATTTAATTTCGAAGACGAAATTTATATAAGTGGGGGATGAACTGAAGAGCCCGAAATTCAGTACACGTAAAACCATGCATTTATTTAATTGATAAATCATTTATTTAAATTTAAAATGAGTATTAGCCATGCATGACTTATTTAAATGCATTATTTTAAATTATTTATGTTTTTGTGATGCACGTTAAAATGTTTTTCGAATTTCGTGTTTCAATCGATTTTTTGAGGCGGGATCGAGGAAAAGAGACCGGTGACGATTTCGGAAATTCTAAAATGTGGTAACTTATTTTAAGTTAGTGTTGGGGCATTTTTAAATAATTCATTTAGTTTTAGCAATTTAAAGCCTAATTTATGTAATTACTGATTTTAGAATTTTAAACCTTTTAAAGTTAGCATTGTGTATTTTATTGTGTTAATTAGAGAATTTTATAAAATTAGTGTGTAGTTATTTTAATTAAAGGTTTTTATGTTAAGTTAGGGGAAGGTTAGCATTTTAATTAGTTTTTAATGATTTTATTAAGCAAAATTATCCCCTAATTTCTAGCAAACACACGCACACCCACACTTTTACACACACACACCACACGACAAAACACACACACACATAATTCATTCAGATTTTAATTTTTGAGAGGAGAGAATTAGGGTTCTTGGCATAGAATAGTAGCCGCCCCTTCCTCTCATTTTCCACCAAGATTTCGTTGAGTTTTCTTCAAAGAAAATAGTGCTACGTTCTTCCCGGGTCGTCTCTCACATCTTTCCCGTGTCGGTATCGTCGTTTCGTTATTTTCAATTATCAAAAGACATGTATATTCTTTCGTTTATGCTTCGATCTCGTCACATTATGAGTTGTGTTGTTTATTGTGCTTAAAAATCCTTGTATGATGTGCAAGTTTGAGCGGAAAATTCGTTGGATCAGTTTTGAAACAATTTTTAGATCTAGAATTTCGTTTTTCACTGTATTTTGAATTACAGAGATTTTTCGATCTAGATTTTGAGAAAACTTTCAAGACATGAAATGTAGAACTTTTTTGATACCTTCGATTTGATATAAAATTCGAAATATTTGGATAAATATTGAGTGAGTTATGATCGTTTTCGTGAGACTGCTCAAACTGCGTTTTCTTAAAATATATGCTATTGATGTGTTCTTAAAGTTTTATTTTTGCAGACTTCGTTGGGGATCAACGGGTGATCGCTGCTTTGTATAGGTATATTGTTAATGATGTTGGGATGGTTATTGACATTTCGTTTCATGTCGTTAGGCACTTGGGAGAATTAGTAGTCCTAAAAATCGTTTTGTTGTCAAAAGTCGTGTTCACGGGTTTATTGTGTCACTTGGGATGTGTGGTTGTTTTGGGGCGATTGTATAGGCTTGAGTCATTATTATAGTATCCTAGGAGGGGTCTCGAGGTGTCAATTCATGGTCGGGATGATCAAGTTAGGAGAAATAAACCTTAAGTATATGAATTCCTGTTGGTTTACGTTCACAGAGCCTACACGGACCCGTACACGGACCGTGGCATGGGGTTTGTGCCTTTGTTTTCTTCAAAGTATCATTTTCCAGAGCCTACAGGGACCTCCAGACGGACCCAGGCACGGGGTCCGTGTCCTCACTTCTTTTCGACTATGCTTTTACAGTACCAACACGAACCCGGACCCAGACCCGGATGGGTGCACGGGGTCCGTGTACTCGAGATTTTTGGGAAAACTTTTATTGGGTGCCTAGGGATTTATGTCATGGTTTAGTACGATGATTAAACGAGGTCAAGTCCCAAGTAATCTAGAATGTCATAAGCTATTTATTTGATTCGGTGGTCAGCATGAATACCTACGTCTAAGTTATGCAAGTTAAGTGTTGAAATTCATGTTAGTATGTGCAGCAGTGGCCCCAAGCGAGATCCAACGAATCCCTCAACGCCAAGTAAGTATGTTGACGTGCAAAAAGAAAATATTTTCAAGTTTTTGAGGTATGCTAAATGTCTTGTGACCAAAGTATGTATGTGATTGGAAAGCGGTAAAGCATGACCAGAGACCAATCCACCCCGTTACAACATGAACGGATTTAGATCAGGATTGGAAAGCGGTAAAGCATGACCATGGACCAATCCACCCGTTAAATTATGAACGGGGATCTCATGTATGTGGCAGTTGATCTTCCCTGTCAGCCCAGTACTGTGGTTTAGTCTGATCAGGTGCATTATGTATGGGTCACTTGCTTTAAAACACGCCTCTACGCAAAATAACGTTATGTATGCACATGTATATACGATGCAAGCATGTTTATGAAAGGTTCTACGTTGATGGCACATCTATTCTATGTATGTATGTATGTTTAAGCTTTGTTTCATGTTACAGTTTTCAGTATGTATGTCCTATTTTGAAAGTGCATGTGGTTTTATTACGTAGTACTTGTTATCTCCAGTTTATACGTGTTGAATCTTTAGACTCACTAGACTTGATCGATGCAGGTGAGGATGATTTTGAGGAGACTAGGGGTGGGGACCAAGGAGCAGGCTTGGACTTAACAGGAGGCTAGACACGAGGACCGCCCAGTTTTAAAGAATTTTTGGAAATTTTCAATACTCTGATTTATGTTAACGGTCATGCATTTTTAAACAAATACTTTTGGCAAACTTTATTTTGAGATATTTGGTTGCAACTATGTTGATATGAACAGTTTGTTTTATCGAATTTTGAAGGTTCACGATTTATTTTAAGAAAATTTTTAATTTTCCGGAAATTTCAAAATAGTATGAAAGTACGGTTCGTTACACACTCGCACATATATGTAAAGTTTTGATATGATGCCTACCTACTGTGTCAACGTCTGTATTTGCTAATGAGTTGACATTCATATATTGAATATATAATTTTAATTTACTTCATCATATCAAATAAGTGAATGTCACCTCCTTGAGGGCCACAGAGTGGATAGGCTAGCGAACAACATAGAAAAAAAACTATATATATATA